>NC_042998.1:57757054-57774554 GCF_006345805.1 Octopus sinensis | reverse complement strand
GTTTGTGTGTCTGTGTTTGTCCCCTCCAACAGCGCTTGACAGCCAATGCTGGGGTGTTTACGTCCCCGTAACTAGCGGTTCGGCAAAAAAGACCGATAGAATAAGTACTAGGCTTACGAAGAATAAGTCCTGGGGTCGATTTTCTCGACTAAAGGCGGTGCTCTAGCATGGCCACAGTCAAAATGACTGATACAAGTAAAAAAAGTAAAAGAGTAATAGCTCAAAGACTCGGAAGCTATAAAAATATACCAAACTTCATAATCAGTGGCTAACAATTAATCTGATATTTCTATATTTCTGCACAATAGGTAGCCTATATTTAACATCCGCTCAATTGTAATATCTTTTTATCAGCGAAAACCAAACTTTTTGTTCAAATGATTTTAAATGGCAAACGGTTGATCATCATACAGATCTGTACCTATTGCTCTACGTTCAATAAAATCCAAAAGGCTTTCTTTTTTTAAAGTTTATCTTCATGATCATTGATATTAATGCGCAGTTTACATAACGTTAAATTATATTCTATCATATATTTTTTGACTGGTAGTTATTTCATGTGCTTCTAAACTAATGACACGATGAGTAGATTTTAAATGTGCGTCGTTGAGCATATCACATGTTTTGCACATGACAATTGAATACTGCATATGTGACCCATTTTCTAGCGTATTTTTGGCAACGAATCATACCTCACCGATAATCGTATTTCGATACGGACAAAACTATTTCTGGTTAACAAAATTTCTAACTCCAAAGTTATCTATACCTCTTCAGAACAAAGGAAAAATGTATACGAAACTGATACCTGATAACCACTCATTCTGTAGACACTTTTTCCATCAATATTCCCAATACCTATAAGAAAACCAGCTCCAAAACGTATGGTACTGTTAATTTAAAGTGGGGGGGAATAACCATAGCAAGCGGCTTAAAAATAAACCGCAGAAAAGAACATTTAGCGCTATGTGGATTATACATTTCTTTGAAAGACCATACATATAATTCTTAAATAATTTTTTAAAACTTAGTTATAAGTGCATAATCTGAATGTTCCCTGATGCAGAAACTTTTAGCCGTGAAATTCGTGGAGCAATGATGCATCCTCAAAGGTAGGAAACGTTACAGACGGAACAAACACTAATATTCTTAAATGTAAAAAATGGGAAATGTAAGAAATATCCCTTCATGCTGATTTAGTAATCATCGATCCAATATTGTATTTTTCTAAACTTTGAAAATAAGTATTTTCCCTGCAGGACAAATCATACGATTTTAACTAACAAAGAAAGTGTTATTGTAAAGTACAGTAGCATTATATAATCATTATAGACAGAAGAAAACATCCCACACAAATCAGGCCTCCTTTTTACGACCGCAGCCACCCTATGAGGGTGTGATGAAAAGTTCCTGGTATCACTAAAGGACTGGTTCAGGGCCTATCCTTCCAAGTTCTTTTACAGGGCTTAGAAACATTGAAGGACTGCTACAACAAGTGTGTGAATCTAAGAGGGGAATATGTTGAGTAAAATCATAATTAACTGATCCTTCTGTAATTTCTTTTACCCAAAGCCAGGAACTTTTCAGAACCCTCTCGTAATATATGATCTCTGAACGGTATAATTATTTTTTACGTAATAGTTTATAAAGTTAAGGTATTTCATTTTATATTTTTTGTATAAACAATAAAAGAAAAGCAAGATTGTGCTCACTAAAAATCTCTTTAAATAAGATTTTCCCAGCATTCCACCATCCTGAAACGACTTCCACCATCATTATCCAAATATATTTGAACTTTAATGGATCATAAATATTACTACTTATCAAATTGTTTCGTCCATTCTCGAACACGCCCTTCCTTTGTCTCTCGAAGAAATGTAACGATCTTATACAGCTGTTTGCTGTTTTGAAGGAAAGATCAAAACTTACAGACATTTCCATCGATATTAGATAATTTCCAACTACCAATTAGCTAAAATGGTTTATTTCCCATGTAGTAAATTTGGCATTAGTAGAAAAAAGATCATATGATAAGTATAATATTAAATCATCGATCCACACAAAAGCTCTGTTACCATAAGTCACCTTCCAAGTTTTCGTATATTTTACACATGAAAATATCACGAATTTTGCACATGCATAAATATTTCACGTGTTCTGCGTATGAAAATTGAAAGACTGCAGTTTTTCAGCAAACACACAAAGCATCGATGACTATTCCTATTTCAAAGGGTGTACGAAAGTGGTTTCTTATATATTGTTACGCTGCCTCCCTAATTCAACACTTTGAACGATTGGCAAGATGAAACTCGGAGTTACAATTCAACACTCTTCAATCCGTAAGATCACATATATATGTGTGTGTGTGTGTGTGTGTGTGTGTGTGTGTGTGTGTAGATGTATATATATATATATATATATATATATACATACATACATACATACATACATACATACATACATACATACATACATGCATGCATACATACATACATACATACATACATACATACATACATACATGCATGCATGCATACATACATACATACATACATACATACATACATACATGCATACATACATACATACATGCATACATACATACATACATACATACATACAAATATTCCAGGGATGTGAAGCTCAAGAAGCTATGTCCGGTCACTTAAATAAATACTCAAAGATAACTTTGAGTGTAGTATGAATAAATACATTTAATCCATAATCAATAATCCGACAAAATCCATTGTTTCACCTATGACTATGTGTGTTCGTGCATGTGTGTGTGTATGTGTGTTTGTGTGTGAGTGTGTGTGTGTGCGCGCGCATGTCTTTATGTATGTATGTATGTATGTATGTATGTGTATGTGTATGTGAGTGTATGTGTGTCAGTGTGTGTGCGTGTGTGTGCGTGTGTGTGCGTGCGTGAGTGTACGCGCGCGCGTCAGTGTGTGTGTATGTATGTATGAGTGTGTATGCGTGTTGTGTGTGTGTGTGTACGTGTGTATGTGTACGTGTGTGTGTGTGTACGTGTGTGTGTATACATGTGTGTGTGTTTCTGTGTGCGTGCGTATGTGTGTGAGCTTGTGTGTGCATGTGTATTTGTGTGTGTGTGGTGGGGTGTATGAAGGAGAGGTATAATAGTAAAGAAACCAGACATATAATCCGTTATGAATGTTATTTTCAGCGAAATTTACATTGACTGCGAGTCTGCATTTCACGTTTTGCATTGTTAACGTACATATTCAGGGACTGTTAGCGTTTATCCTAATTATATAAGCAAGGTAGTTTCATTTACTTAATTGTTTGAAACTTTGAGTGGTTACCTATGTAATTTCAGCTTAAAATAAAATGTATAAGGGAAGCGACAGAGAGAGAGAGAGAGAAATCGAAAGGAAGAGAGAATGTAAGAAAAGAGAAGGGAAAACAAATTGAAAGATGCTATGAAAAAGAAGTTTGTAGAAGATAAGTATTAGAGAATGAATTAGGAAAGTATTATTGATAGATATAATAAGGAAATGATAAACGCTTAGAAAGTGAAAAAGGATCCTAAGAAATTCGAGAGAATAACTAGATGAATACACGAATGAATGAATAAATGAAAGAATGGATGGATGAATGAATGAATGAATGAATGAATGAATGAATGACTGAATGACGGAATAAAGGAACGTTCAAGCGAAAGACAGAATACGTGACTGAGGAAGAAAGATATGGTATGATGAAGTGGGAGGCAGTTCTGTAAGGAAAGACATTGCGGCTGTTAAGTGAAAGAGGTGGAGAGACATGCAAAAGAAAGAGAAAGACAGAAAGAGAGAGAGAGAGAAAGAAAGAAAACGAGCGTGAGAGAGGAGCGACATCAGCACAGATAAATATGGATGTGTGTGTCTGTGCGTGTGGATATGTGTGAAAGTGTGAGCCATATAGAATGCAGGGTTGCGTTCGAGTTTAATCATTTTCATTAAAGATATCTGCATACTCCTTTATTAATCTGCTATGTTTTATTTGGAGCAATAATATTCCGGAGTCCATCAATATTTCAAGACCTTCTCGACCTTATCTTCGAACTGATCACCAGCGTCGAATGACTAAATAAACTCTATTATTGCGTTGCGTACGCTAATTCCTATTTGCACTACCAAAACAAATACGCGCGCACACATAATATACACACATACAAACACGTATGTATATATATAGGTGTAAATAAAGTTTACTATAAACGACGGTTTCAAAGAAAGAGACAAGTCAACAGATGTATTTATACATGGACCAAATATAAATACATCTCACGTACATGATGAAAGTTGTTGTGTATATTTCTATGTTCTTCCCACCCCTTCACTTCCAACACTTCAACGTCTCTAGTGTTCTATAATCTCTCCGCTACCACTAGCTCATACACCACAACTATTCTAGTGTTGTACTTCTACTACCAATGATATATACACTACAATACTAACACGGATACAACGACAAATCTAGTGATGTATCCTTATATACAAGCAGAAATATATATTGTGTAGTGCTGTCTCTACTGGTATCGATATAACACTTCAAGTTTAGGGTTGTGTCTCCTCTACCACAGTCACTTATACCTCAACCAAGCTTCTGTTGTCTTTTCTTTCACTGACATAAACACGGCATTATGTCTAAACTCTCTCTCTCTCTCTCTCTCTCTCTCTCTTTCTCTCTCTCTCTCTCTCTCCTGTTTATCTCTCTCACACTCATCTCATTAAATTAGTTGTTATATTTCTACTACCACTGACACATATATTTCAACTTAACTATATGTCCTTATTAACTCTATCATACACACTTCAACGATTCTAGTGTTGTTTAGTGCCTCTACTACCACAGACACACATCAACAATCTCAAACCACCACGCACAAATCTAATGTAGTGCAGGGCCTCGTTTACCACAGACGCACATACCACAACAACACTGATGTTCTGTTGCGTCTCTAATAACCACAGACAAGTGCAAGTCAACAAGTCTAGTAAAGTGCCTATACTACATACTACCACAAATACATATCAACAAGTCTGGTATTGTGTTATGCTTCTACTACTACAGACACATAGTCCGCACAACCTCAAAAAAAAAAAAAAACTAGAGATAGGTGGGAAAGCAACAAAATATTTATTTAACGCATCAGTACAACAGATTTAGATCCTTATTCGTTGAGGATCAGTTATCTATTGCCTATCAAGGTGAGAGAAGAGAAAAGTAAGAGGAGGATTATGATGGCAGTTGTACTCTAACTTTCCCAAGGGCATCTGCGAAATAAAAACAGCCAAGAAATACATATGAGGAAGAACCGTACCTGGATTGCTGATTCGGCTCTGCAAACTACTTACTTGACTTATAATTTATCAACACCAGTTCAACTTTCAACGAGCATACAAAGGTGTTCCAGTTGCTACCGGTCTCTGTTTTCCTGTCAGATACAAAATAGTGCATCTAGGACTACAATATACGATATATCCTTTTGTTTCGTAAGACAGTAGTATGCGAGTTGAGGGACTTGACTGCTATTTTCTACATGACAGGTAACCACATAGACTCCCTCGTTGGCACGAGTATTTTAGAGTGCACTTTTTGTATGTAGATAGAAACATAGAGATAGATATGTTAACAGAAAATTAAAGCTACAAGTAAAAGTAAGGGAGAGTTATAGAAAGCGATAATAGTTAAAACGTAATAAATAAGAATAGCTGCAGTTGTATTTTTGAAGCACACGTAACTGTGTAAAGCTAGTAAGGGTGGCCTCTTTGATTAATATAATACCTGTAACTCTCAATGTTGTAAATAGAAGATTCGTAGTTATATAGATAAGGTGGTGCTAAAAGGGGAAGCCAGCAGTGTCGGAGCAGCTGGTGCATGGTTCGATGAGCACAAACGAAATACTTTGTAAACCGAACTGTGAAGTACTCTAGGTTAACAACATCAACTCTGTCGACGTGGTCGTTGCCGTCGAAGTTGGCGTCATAATCAACAACGTCAATTAGCGTTGAACTACATAACTTTCGATTTTCACCTACACCCTGCTTCATTCTGGGATCAAGTAGCAACATACGTACCAGTCAGATATTCGTGGTTGCAACCATGTCCGTATGTGAGGCAAAAATTATAGAACAGAAGCAGTAGAAACGAACACTACTATCATCATCATCATCATCATCATCATCATCATCATCATCATCTTCATTATCTTTAATCATATATTCACGATTATCACCACCACCAATATTAATCATCATCATTATTTTTTTAATCATTATCATCACCATCATTTTAATCATCATCATCATCATCATTATCATCATCATCATTATCATCATCATCTTTAATCATTATCATCACCATCATCACCATCATCAATATTAATCATCATCATCATCATTATTTTTATTCATTATCATCACCGTTTGAATCATCATCATCATCATCACCATGTTTTTTAACAGTTTTCTGCGAGTTTCTACTGCATAACCATGATGCACGTCAGTGTTCCTGATGTATAAGTGTACAGCAATGTGTTTTAAGGGTATAAAATTGTGGAGCAGAAGTTTGGTTTGTAGCTTCTAGAGTTGTATTAGTGTAGTATTTCTGGGTTTTTTTCTCTCTCTCTGTTTTGCTGAAAGAATGAATATATAGGCGTAGGAGTGGCTGCGTGGTAAGTAGCTTGCTTACCAGGCACATGGTTCCGTGTTCAGTCCCACAGCGTGGCACCTTGGGCAAGTGTCTCCTACTATAGCCTCGGGCCGACCAAAGCCTTGTGAGTGGATTTGGTAGACGGAAACTGAAAGAAGCCCTTCGTATATATGTGTATATATATATGTGTGTGTGAGTGTGTTTGTGTATCTATGTTCCCCCCCCAATATTGCTTGACAACCGATGCTGGTGTGTTTACGTCCCCGTAACTTAGCGGTTCGGCAAAAGAGACTGATAGAATAAGTACTAGGCTTACAAAAAATAAGTCCTGGGGTCGATTTGCTCGACTAAAGGCGGTGCTCCAGCATGGCCGCAGTCAAATGACTGAAACAAGTAAAAGAGTAAAAGAGATATTTCATGTTAGTTCGGTATTTGGATTTCATATATATTGTGTGAGTAGTTCTGAGTGTTTAAGTGTCGAACTGTGATTGTATAGAGACTATGCTCGGGCAATGTTATGTTATTGGATGGAAATTGTGTACACAGATTTATAAAGAGCTGTTGATATTATAAATGCCGGATATCAATTATGTAAGAGTATTTGTTGTGTTATTTTGTTATGTGCTGATTGTGCAGAGTATGTGTTTGCATTTTATTACTTGGAGATGCTTCTTAGATTATAATATTTGAGAATTTAGTGGCTTGTGATTGTATAGAGAATGTGTTGTATAAGAAGAATAAATAAACTGAGTGATGCATCAGACGTGAAACTGTATTATTGGGCAGGATTTGAAGTGTGTCGTGTCATCTTTTTGATTCTGAACAATATAGTGTGTTCTGACAGATTTTCTTAATGTTTATATATAAATATATATATATATATATATATTATACATAGCACCTAGTTCTCCAAGTAGGCGCTCAATCGCCGGATGGTTAAAATGCCCACTTTGAAGCCACGAGCTTTCGGGTTTGAACCGACTGCGTAGCATCTTGTGTAAATGTTTTCTGCAGCTTCAAATCGTTCCGTACCTTTTGAGTTATTATAGGTTGAACGGAAGCTGTATAGAAGCTCATAATATGCATAGTAACTGTGATGCAAATGTACGACCTTGTTTCATACACACTGTGTGACATGGATTCTACCTGAGAATTTCGTTAAAGATAAAGGGTAACAACCCCATTCGGTTATGAATGACCATACAATGCACCTAGAAAGTTCCCCTCCAAGACACAAATCTAGGAAAAGTTGTTTC
Source organism: Octopus sinensis (assembly GCF_006345805.1). Taxonomy (NCBI): domain Eukaryota; kingdom Metazoa; phylum Mollusca; class Cephalopoda; order Octopoda; family Octopodidae; genus Octopus; species Octopus sinensis. Next base: position 57,766,638 of record NC_042998.1, on the reverse strand, counting down.
TAGAAGACCAGCAGTCACCCATGCATACCAGCCTCTCCTCTCCATGCCACCGATGTTATCCACAAGAAAGGCAAAGGCCGATACAGCTTGGCACCAGTGACGTCAAAATTCATATCTACAACAGAGTAAACTGGAGCCACGTGAAAAGAAATGTCTAGCTGAAGAACACAACACAAATCACAAATCTCAGTCCGGGACACGAACTCAATACCTCCTGATTGCGAGCCCAACACTCTAACCACTGAGCCATGCACCTTCAAAGGTAAAACCATTTAGAGATTAATTCAGGATTAGGTAATTCAGTTGATCGAACAATTGAATCCCCGTCGTGTAGCAACGGAGAACCAATTAGCACTCCAAATATTATTGGCATTGTTTTGATTTTTATGCCCCTCATATTCTGCTCATTTCAATTTCATGTCACCTGCTTTTTGACAGTTTCTCCATTGCACGCAAGACAATATTTCACTCAGAAGTGATCGAGATATCAATCAGAGTGCGAACCTTTTCATTCCAGTCCTTAAAATTATATCTGATACATTTCCTTACTACAATTGTCACTATGGAGAGGAATCTTCAAGATGATTGTCACTAGATGATTCCTATGTATTGTTCGTTAAACACATATCTTATATTACCAGTTTTCAAGTCGACGACGTATTTCTAATATACATTCATAAATTTCAAGGGACGCCTTTGTTTTGTACCCGAAGAATTTATAGTTATGTACAATCATCCATATGTACGTTCGAGAGCCAAGCATTTTTAAACAACTCAACTGTAATGAGAAAAAGTTCCTCAAGTATAAGGGATATCTTGGTTGCAAATATAAAATGAGAAAATTTCCGAAATTTGAATCGGCCACAAATGAAATGGATACACAGATATCAACAGAAATTTATACATCCTTTACGTCTGACTTATTTCTGTTTGCAAGAGAGTAAAATATTGTCTACTTGGGGGATATCTATAACTTCTGTAAAATACTTCGTACCTGTTCGTTTTGAAATTTCAAGATTTCAGATTCGATTTCATTGTAAAACACCTTTGACAAAATTTCATCCTAGGTTTGTAAATGAAACTCAGGCGACAAAAGTTGTTCTTAGATGATACAGAAGACTCGTCAGCAAATTTAATGTTATCACGTAACCCTCTGGCTCATTTAGAGGAATTATTTCAAGACTCCAGGATAGGTGCCCAGTCTTCACTTACTCATTTCTTCACATCAGTCGCAGAAGTCAACCAAAAGGATACATGTTTAGCTTTCCATCCTAATTTTGAAGTATTAAACAAATGCTACATATCAATATTATTTTTTCGTTATTGACGAAGTTACCGGAGAAAATATCTGACCACATTCCGTTATATCACTTTATAAGTTCCAACCCTACTTCCTTTGAAGAGACGGGTGCATTTGCCTAAATATGTATTTAAGTTGTATATAAATATATGTACTAATACACATTTAAGATGTAAATATACTTTTAGCTTGCATCATTCTGGAGAGAGAAGGAGTCAATAATACAGTAAAGTCTCTTTCCAAATCTGTGGCTCCGTGCCATGCCAATGTTACAACCAATTTCTTAAATAACCGATGGAGTGAGAGAAACGCCGGAGCAGCAGGTTAAAGGCCTTAATATATTTAGTTGCATTTCTCTACTTTACGATTCCATATATTAATGCTGTTGATAAAGTGTCGTATATTTAATCAACTATATTGCTTCCTGCAAATTTGAAGCCTTTTATCATTATAAGAAATCGTTGGAAGAATCTTGTAGTGGTGGAAGTAGAAATAGCATCACCAGTAGTAGCAGCAGTAATAGTGTGGTAGTGGTGGTAGTAGTAATAGTGGTGATGAATTAGGTGGTAGATGTAGTCGTGTTAGTAATAGTAATAGTAGTAGTAGTGGTGGTGGTTGTGGTGGTGGTGGTGGTGGTGGTGGTGGTGGTTGTGGTGGTAGTAGTAGTAGTAGTGGTAGTAGTAGTAGTATCAGCAGCAGTAGTAGTAGTAGTAGTAGTAGTAGTAGTAGTAGTAGTAGTAGTAGTAATAGTAGTAGTAGTAGTAGTAGTAGTAGTAGTAGCGATGATTTTGCTTCTATTGCAGCTGTTATTGCGACATGTAAAGCCTTCACTACAGCAACAGCTACTACTCCCATTGGGTGATCAGATGGCAAAAACTGTAAACGGTTGTCTTAAAGACATTTATTTATTCCCCTTTACGTTTAGAGTTGAAATTCCGCTAGAGACGATATTGCTTCTCATTCGTTCTGGAGTCAATTTATTACAATGAGTATCAGATAAGTATTAAGCTCGATAAAAATGCGTAGCCTGGATCTAGGCTTAATAAATTTTTAATATTGATAAGTAATATTGGTTTTAAGTTTTGGCACAAGGCCAGCAGTTTTAGGTGAGGTGGAGTAAATCGCTTACATCTACCCCAGTGTTCTACTGGTACTTATTTTATCGACTCCTACAGAATGAAAGGCAAAGTCGACCTTGGCGGAATTTGAACTCAGAACGTAAAGCCGGACGAAATGCTGTTAAATATCTTGCCCTGCGTGCCAACGATTCTGTCAGGTAGCCCACTTATTGATAACTAATATTAGTAGTTTGTAGTATTCGTTGAAGACATTTACTTTCTCTGTCTCACTCATACACAAACCCATATACAGACACACATCTATAACGCACATGTAAGCACAAACCTCCATACATTAACTCGGGTTCTCACATAACCAATCACAAACATAAGACAGCTACACGAAGACACAAATACATCTTAAGTGCATATCAACACACAAACACACTCCTCGTCTTTATCGCGTTCACTACTCTCCGCGAGCTGTCACCATTATTCACATTATGAAAATCTTAGTCGTCACCAACACCAACAGTTTAGCTCAATCACCATCATTATTATCATAACTATTACAAAGATGATCCACGTTGTTAGTATTATAGTCAGTGTCCTCCAAACTTCCTTATGGAAGGTTTCAAAACAAACATCTGTTTGTGAGCAAATACCACTAACACAACCTAGTTTCCTTCAACAATAATAAGACAGAATTTCTACACTCAACAAGCGACCATCTTTACCAATAACATCCACAGGAACTATAAACAAAGAGAGCCGCGTAATTTCTATAGTATTCTTTTCTACTCTAGGCACAGGGCCCGGAAATTTGGGGGAGGAGGCCAGTCAATTAGATCGACCCCAGTACACAACAAGTATTTAATTTATCGACCCCGAAAGGATGAAAAGCAAATTCGACCTCGTCGGAATTTAAACTCAGAACACGAAGACAGATGAAATAGGGCTAAGCGTTTTGCCCGGGGTGCTAACGTTTCTTATTTCTTTATTGCCCACAAGGGGCTGTATATGGAGGGGTCAAACAAGGACAGAAAAAGGGATTAAATCGATTAAATCGACTCCAGTGTGTAACTGGTACTTAATTTATCGATCCAAAAAGGATGAAAAGCAAAGTCGACCTCGGTGGAACTTGAACCCAGAACGTATCGGCAGACGAAATACTGCAAAGCATTTCGCCCGGCGTGCTAACGTTTCTGCCAGCTCGCCGCCTTGTAATTTGCCAGTATTGCAAGAACACGTTGATTGTGGATCTCTCATGCCGACACTCACACTTGATTGTGTGTGTGTGTGTGTGCGCGCGTGTGTGTGTTTGCGTGCGTTTGTGCGTGTGTGTGTGCATGTGTGTGTGCGTGTAATTAGTACAATTTCTCTTTTAGGCGATGAGATGTATATGAGGAAAGCGCACATATGTGTGAGTGTGTGTGTGTGTGTGTGTATGTGTGCGTGTGTGTGTGTGTGTGCGTGTTTGGGTCTGTGTGTGTATATTTATGTATACAGTGTGTTCGGCTGAATTTAACAGTTTGCATAAAAAGAAAATATCCCATCCAAAATAAAATTATTTCAAGAACATAAAGATATCAACTAGATTATAGTTGGAAGATGACATTTTACTCAAAGTAGTCGTCTTCAGCTTCCACACAGCCTCAAGAACGGCTCCGAAATGCGGCGCATACATTCTTTAATGTATCGCTGGGAAGATGTTCGAACATCTCTTTGGTTTTGGTCACCACTTCGGCCTTGGTGCTATAGGCAGAGCAGTTAGTGTATTTCTCAATCGCGCTCCACACAGTAATCAATCAGTTTGCAATAAGAGGAATTAAAAGGCCAGAAATTTGGACTGGTGAAGTTGTAAAAATCTCCGTTAACAGTATCTCAATGTTTCCATATGTGTGGCAGCAGGATTCAACTCCTTGCCGAATCCTGCTGCCACACTTATGGCCTTTCAGCAGCAGCCCTCCAGCCAGGGATTGACTACAATCTCCAGCAACTTCATATAGCCGTCTGAAATGAGCCTAAAGCCCTGCTCATCAATCATTAAGTGAATTCTGGTGTGCGGAATGTGGCAGAACGTTTTCTGTGTCCCTTTTTGCTGGTCACGGTTTCATAGACTCCATCGCAGATGCTTATGTCATACCTAACAGATTTTATAGTGTTCAGAGACCATTGAACACCTGTCATCGTGTCAGCATTTTGATACCAGCATAAATCATCATGATACAGGTAACACTTTTCCAATACCCTGGTAGCTTTTCTTTTCTTGTGTATGTGTTTCGCCTATGACTCTCAAATTTATCTTTGAATTCTAAGTGTCTGGATATATCTTCTTTTGAAATTGCTAAATCTAGGAATGGCTGCAGTCTAAAAACTGAAACAAGTAAAAGATAAAAGATATATACGTGGTCTTCAATTTTTGACAGGTACTTAATTTTATCGAACCGGAAAGGATATAAAGCAAGAGTATTCGAGTTCAAATCCTTCGGCGGGATTTTTAACTCTAAATGTAGCGATCCACAATAACAGTTTCTAACTTAGACACAAGGTCTGAAATGCGTTTCAATATTTCATTGATTACGTTGACCACCGGAGTTGACTGATTAGCAATTTATTTTATCTACTCCAGACGGATGAAGTTGACCTGAGAGTGATTTGAGAACGGAACATTAAAAATCGAAAGTGTACCGCTCTAAAGATGCTGGAAACGCTCTACTTCTCACTTGTATGAATATTGAAACGAAACACTGTTGCTGTTCTAGTAATCTGTTAAACGAACTAGTTGTCAAGAATGCACAATGTATGCAAATCGCACCATGTGATTTAGGTAGGCACTCATTATGAACAATGAATTTATAAGCAGTGTATCTGTTAGAGGGTTTGAGAGAGTATTCGGCTCCAAAATAAAACTGGAAGCTTTCTCTCTCTCTCTCTCTCTCTCTCTCTCTCTCTCTCTCTCTCTCTCTCTCTCTCTCTCTCTCTCTCTCTCTGCGCGTGTATAAACAATGGTTGTATGTCAGTATTTCTCATAGCACATTAGGGCATTGGTCAGGATTTTTGTAGTGACAAGGAGGCAGATATATACCCATGTTTAATATAATTTATAAGTTTTCTCACTTCCGAGTTGATCACCGACCATGAAAAATAAAGACTATATTCAATCGTCTTATAATAAAGTGAAAATTCATAAATTTTTTACTAATATATATGTAGTAGAAAAATAAAAGGTAAGTTCGCTTGTCATTCCTTCTCTTTTCTTTCATCTTTTAACCACCCTTATAATGTCTCACCTGTGTAAAATTAGCATTAAGCTTCTTCGTGATAAATAGAAGAAAAACATGGTTATGGACAATTCGATCACAACAATCTAGATATTTGGCAGCGTTTGTGAAATATTATCATCCCACCTCCACCACTACCGCCACCGCAGCCACCGTCGCTGCCATAAACATTGTGGTATGTAGTTCAGGGCCTCATTAAACAGTACTATCCTTGCAATCATTATCACCGAAACAATCGCAATAACACCAACTGCAAGTGATTGTTGTTGCTGTCTTCTTCTTCTTCTTCTTCTTCTTCTTCTTCTTCTTCTTCTTCTTCTTCTTCTTCTTCTTCTTCTTCTTCTTCTTCTTCTTCTTCCAATCAGGACTCACGCCATCAAAGAATAATCTCTAATTCGAGCCTACTCTAAGCTACTAAGAATGCGTGTGGCAACTTGAAGATCCACCCACCACATGCGATAGAATGGCGGTTGCACGGGCGCGAAAGCTAAGTTGTTATTCTCATTCCGTAAACGGTGGCTTTTTAACGGGTGGAGAGCTGGGGTACTGTGGATTCGCAAGTTTACCACACCATAGTGGGTTCAACCATGGTTCCTCTGCTTTGTGGCAGAAGTAGGAAGAAAGAGCGAGAGACAGTTGTGATGAAAGAATACAGCGGGGTTCACCACTACCCTCGTGGAGCTTGGGTGTTTTTGCACAATAAACACTCACAATGCCCAGTCTGGGAATAGAAACTGCGCTAACCACTGGGCCATTGCGTCTCCAATGTTGCTGTTGTTGTTTATGCTGTTTAGCTTCGGGTCAGCACTGACTGTGATAGACACATAATCAAACATATTTCAGCCGTGAACATGTTTGTACACAATTACTATGTTGCCCAAAAAGTACTTTTATTTTTCTTGCTTCCACTTATAAGTCTTTAAGGTGTATTTGGGGTGGGGGGGCAGAGGGAGAGAGGATGGAAGGAGAGAGAGGGAAAGAAACAGATTTAACTGCTAGTTCTAGAAGATTAAACGGCCACTTTGAGTTATCCTTGTTGGACTCGCTCTCTTGTCATGGCTTGAATTTCCAGAAATAGCAACCGAATTGCTCTCAGGTCATACTCTACCGATTAAGCTATCAAAAGCAATATAGTGGCTAACGTAGTCCTCTACAGACTATACCGCATACACATGGGATGAAAAGGGCTGGAATGCCATGTATTATGGGCTTGCTCATTCAGGGTTGGCCTGAATCTCAGATCAGTTCAGTGACTCTCACACCTCAACAGCAGCAATAACAGCATCAACAAAAGCCACAGCACAGTACTGCGATTAAATAAAATAATAGTAAAAACCATGTTTATTATCTCATTCTACCTTCTTAAATAGATACATTACATAACATATTCCTTAGACGTAACGTGTCTGAAAAAAAAGTAAAGGTGTTTATGGTAGGAAGGCATTGTATCGTAGGTATGTTTGAAAAACATGATTATAAGCAGTGTCACCATCACAGTTACCGATACCCCTATGCTATCTCACCTGGCACCTCTATCAACACCATCATCCACAACTCCACCACCATCAACACTCACAATCAAGGATGGAACCACAACATGGTTGTGCGAGCTGTTAGAAGTTGCGCAGAAATCGCCCTCAAATCATGTGTTGGGTTGTCAGATAAATTAATTCGTTTTTTTTTTCTACTTGGCACCCATCGTCAAATATCTAAACAGAGGTAAAATTTCTCCAAATTTCATAAACGATAAATAGAATTTGTAGAGGAAAAATAAAGCTACAAAATCCCAGAACACACTTCGATTAAAATGTTTTTCATGTCAATCCAAAAACCATCGGAAATAAACTAAAAACATGAAAAACCCGAACGAATTTATCTGACAACATAATGCTTCGATTTTAAATGGAAGGACACATTGCACTATATGGTGCTGAATGGATTACGTCTGAATAAAGGATGAGGTAGTGGCACGCCTTTGATTATGATAGGCCTGCTCAATCAGGTCCCACCTGTGGCTAAACAACAGCAACTTCAACAAAATTGATAAAGCCCCCGCTGCTACTGTGTCCATTACATTATCAACTTCAATACAACTACTACCTATACGATGTCAAGAACGCAATCACCATCACCTCCACTATTCACGCCACCATATCTCCTGCAATTTCCTCGAACAGCACTACCACCACAACAATCGTTACCAGTACCATCAGCTGTACCACCACCACTACCGCTACATGACGACCACCACACCACATTCACCACCAGCAGCACCACCACCATCGATCGCCATCACCACCACCGTCACCACCACGACTACCAACATCATCACCACCACCACCACTACCACCGCAACCACAGTCGATAGCGCCACATCACTGTTACTATCACTATACCTCAATGCTAATCAAATTGTCATACCAGCATTACCAAAACCGTCAGCACCACTTCAATTCCCACCCTCATAGCGAATGACACCGACACAAGAAAGAAAACATCACCAACAGCACCGCAATAAACGCCAATAGCACTGCCATAGCAACACTATCATCTCTCCACCCAACATCACCGACAATTCCACCGCCATTACCATCTCTACAATCGGCTCTACTGACAAAAATCAATAGGGGGAAGAAAAAAAAGAATAACAAACCTTATATAAAAATAATAATGTTTATAATCTGCGTTTATGTATCTATTTATATTTTAAAGGAATTATTTTGGTTCGTTTTAGATGAAAAATTTGGCATCGGTTAACTATACGGAAATGCAAAACGACAATGATTTTGAGTGTGTTTGTGTTCGTGTATGGCGGAGTATATGTGTGTATGCGTGTGTAAAATGTCCTTGTGTGTCTGTGCTTGTACGTGTGTGTACTCCCACACGTACAAAGACACACACACACACATTTATATAAATTGAAAGTTCTATATATAGGATATCTTATATACACGTGTGTGAACGTTTGTGCGTTTAATCAATAGATAAGTACGCGTTTTTGAGTGAAATATATTTTAGATCATATATGTGTGTGTGTGTATTTGTATATATATATATATATATATATACATTATATTAAATAATATCTATAGATATTATGTAACTCAGTCAAGCTCACATATATTATACGCATAATATATAGATACTTAATACATGCATATATTATTATATATCTACTATATATGTCACGTTTTATATATTTGTAATATATAATACACTCATACATATTTATAATATATACGTACCTGTATGTGTGTGAGTGTGTGTGTGAGTGTGAGTATGTGTGTGAGAGAGAGAGTGTTTCTGTGTGCGTACGTGCGTATTCTACACTGGTTGAAGTGAGCACGAGGAGAAGCATTAAGATGGCCCGGAAGATTGTCCTACGTGACATATATGCCTGCCAATGTGTGTATATTCGGTAGTCATACTTTCCATATATTTATTTCACACATATATTATTCGTTGCCCCCACCCCAAATTTCCAATTAGTTGAACATTACGCAATAGATGCCTCGATTACATTTTGAAGAGTATATGTATCTAGTTGACCACATGAAACATATGTAGGTATTTTTAAATCGTATACTCCAGTATTTGTTCCACCAGAGCATTCTGATAGTTTTTCAGTTCCATATAAAACGCCCTCGCGTTCATCTCAGAGTATGTTTATTATTGCGGGGAATTTCTTTCATTCAAAACCGTCTACAGAGGAAAGTAGTCATCGAAACATCTAAATGTCATGGAAGGTTTCCATAAAATATATTTAGAGATATATTTTTGGTATGGGTGTAGTCGAAATTCGTTTTGTATATTAATTTACATAGATTTTGGTCATAAAAACTAGCTCATTTCTAAGAAGTTGTCCAGCTCTCTGGATGAATAAAAGCCTTGATTGATAAAATAAAGATGCATCAGCTAAAAAACATGAGGGTCAAGTTACCA
>NC_042998.1:57747054-57752054 GCF_006345805.1 Octopus sinensis | reverse complement strand
GGACACAACAGTTGACAAACATGCACACGGGTACCACGTATACGTGCGCACACGCACATATACGTACACAGAGGATATATTACAGATACTTGTACATACACAGACATAATTAAGCATACACGCATCTATAAAACCAGACGTCAGTTTGATCATAGATATTCTATGTGTAAGGAACTAAAGAATAGCATATTTACACATAAAATTATTAAATATACGTACATATTATATGTGTGAGGGGAGAGAGAGAGAGAGAGGAGACAAAAAAAGAAGTCAATAGATAGATAGATAGATAGATAGATAGATAGATAGATAGATAGATAGATAGATAGATAGATGATATTACTTATATGAAACTCACGTATATCTATGACTGTGTGCGTATGCGTGGAATTAATGTTTGTCTCTCTTAAATCCTTAAGAATAAGTTCTTTCTGTGCTTTGTAAGTACATGTATACCTATATAAATATACATATAAGTGCCCGTTAATTTGCTTCATTTTGTTCTCATAGAACACGCATACACAGACTGACAGACAGACACACACACACGCACGCACACACACACACACACACACATACACACATGCATAAAGACACATGTAGTAGACAACACAGACGCAAACACGCACACAGATATATACACACGCACGCACGAGCGGTTTTAAGTTAAACATGCACAGTTTATATAATAATAATGCACATTGTTATAAAAGCATAAACACAGGATTTACCAGAAATAACAACGAATTCACACTCAAACCACAGTCAACCGTCTTAAAAGGGCAGAATCACACTGGGTATTGTCGTCCTAGATACAATGAGCCTGGATAAACACCGTATGGCTTCTCCTGGAGACCTTATATTAGAGCTGATCTTGAAGTATTGTACGGTAACACACACACGCACATTTGCATGTATACATGTATATATGTATGTTTATATATATATATATATGTGTATGTGTATATATATATATATATATATATATATATATGGCGCATGGCTCAGTGGTTAGAGCGTCGAGGTTGTGAGCTCGAATCCCGGACCGGGCTGCGTGTTGTGTTCTTGAGCAAAGCAATTTATTTCACGTTGCTCCAGTTCACTCAGCTGTAGAAATGAGTTGCGACGTTACTGGTGCCAAGCAGTATCGACCTTTGTCTTTCCCTTGAATAACACTGGTGGCGTGGAGAGGGGAGGCTGGTATGCATGGGCGACTGCTGGTCTTCCATAAACAACCTTGCCCGGACTTGTGTCTAGGAGGGTAACTTTCTAGGTGCAATCCCATGGTCATTCATGACCGAAGGGGGTCTTTACCCTTTATATATATGTATGTATGTATATATGTGTGTATGCATGTATGTATATATACACACACTGCCATCGATGCATATAAAGTTAAAGTAACATACACTATTTTTTTTTTTGACATGCAAACAAGCTTGCGTGAAAACAGCGCTTTGCGGCTTGATCTGCGTGAAAAACCAGCTAATTCGTCTACAACCCGCCCCCTTACCTTACTGCTATAGACAGAAAATAATGCATTGTATAATAATGCCCTAAATATACACGGCCTGTTTAAAAGATGGTCGTGGCTGAAATACTTCTCGTCATACAGATCGGTTTCCGTCAACCTTCCACACTACGGAGACAGTCTGTGGAGAAGGTAAAGAGTATAGTGATTAGCCCTTTCTTTCTGAAATGGCCCCTTCCTTGACTACCGATTTGGTATGCAAGAACTAGTGTATTTTGAATGGATATTGGATATTGTAATCGTATGATATCTTCTTGTTAATTTTGTTCATCCAGGTCTTGTATAGGCTTTGTTTTCCGTTTGTGTTGAATATTTGTGACAAGAGCTAATTTCCTACAAGCTGTGTTTTTGCGACTGTTTCTCTTTCCTATCACGCTTGCACACCTACCACTGCATGGCAGATGCAAGTTACTTTGCATTTCGACTCAGATGCCAGCAGGTATATTGAAATACGATCATCATCCATGCGACAGAGATGTCCACGCAATTGAAGTAGTTGTTAATGCAGGAAAAGTAACTATAGAGGAAATGACGCCATTATAGGTACGTCATTGTTGCAGATCCAGTTCTGATTTAACAGTTCATCGCAAGGACATCGCACAGGTCGCTCATACGAAACACGCGAAGCTTCACTTCATCTGGAAAATATGCTGTCCGCAACTCATTGTCACGTAGACGTGTGCTAGTGCTCAGTAATAAATACCTTGTATAATTCAACCTTGATCGTAGGTCAGCACTCTCAACATATAATCATTAAGACATATAATGCATATAATGTATTAATAATCGCACATGCTGTCATATATAAACACCAAGTGTTGATACATGTCATGTATGACAGTATATCAACGACGAAGCATTCCTCCTGTCATGCCAGCGTATATATGACTAAAAGAGGCGGCGAGCTGGCAGAAACGTTAGCGCTCCGGGCGAAATGCTTAGCGGTATTTCGTCTGTCTTTACGTTCTGAGTTCAAATTCCGCCGAGGTCGACTTTGCCTTTCATCCGCTCGGGGTTGATAAATAAAGTACCAGTTTCGCACTGGGTCGATGTAATCGACTTAATCCCTTTGTCTGTCCTTGTTTGTCCCCTCTATGTTTAGCCCCTTGTGGGTAGTAAAGAAATATATATATATGACTAAAATCTATCTATATGAACACAAGAGCTGTTACACTCTTTCTTTTATATATTTATCTATTTATTTATTTATTTACTTATTAGATTTTCACAGTGCTGTCAACTATGTGTCAAAGGTCTACGACACAGTGATGCGAATTCATCGGTGATACTGTCTCGCAAGAGTTGCCGTTGAGTTATCATATAACCAACCAAGACAGCAGAAGTATGATGAGACATCTTGCCTTTAATTATAGAAAATACTGAAAAATAAGACAAATATAAATGAAAACAAGAAATGCGTCTTCTGAAACTGTTATAATGTCGCGTGAACGATGTACGTTTACACATACATACATACATACATACATACATACATACATACATACATACATATAGTAGAATTGACACGAAGCGCAGCCTCTCATAGACAGAAGACCACTACATCACATCACATTTTGAAGGCAATGTGTTTGCAATCCAGGAACAGCAGATTGCCACAAAATACCTGGTGAAGAAGAGAGACAGTGACGCTCTTCTAATCCCATGCAACTGCATGTGCAGGCTGTCATGTTTCTGTGGAAGACGATACGCAAGTGATTAGCAGCTGTCCTAAAATGTCGTCACAGTACTACCTCTCAACGCGACACGATGTTGCTAAAACAATTTACAATGCCATCCCGCAAAAAAGACTGTCCTGAAATAAACTTAGAAAATCCCTCTGCTATGGAATACATTCATAAACACCAACTCAAGGAATACTGGTGGAATATTCCCATCAAAATCTCTGTCAAATGTAAACATAACAAGCCAGATATTGTTGCTTGGGACAGGGGCAAAGGCATGTACCGTCATACAGGTCAGCTGCCCTACAGATAAAAGAATCTCTTTGAAAATCGAAGAAAAAGAGGATACTTAGAGACAATCGCTTCGAAACCCACATCTTCTATATCCAGACTATGAATTCATATACATACCAATAATAATTGGAGCACTAGGTTTTGTTAGTAAATGCTTAAAGAATAATCGTATATTACAAGTTTAATCTGAGAGTGTGACAATAAAAATATACAAGACTTTTCTGAAGTTCCAAATTTGAATTTGTCTGTGTTAACTACAACCCAAAGATGGAGCCTTGTATCTTTGTTGGAAACCAGCTCCCTCCTCAGGAAAAGATTTATAATAATTTTTAAGAATAGAAGAGACATACATACATACCCAAACACATACGCACGCACACGCACACACGCACACTCATACAGGTGCGTGTACGGAAATAAATTGCAATTGAGTATTATTTCGTACAGCATTCACCATATTCATTATTTTTTCGCCTACAACTCGTGTAGCCCCGAGCAGATACTATCGTGATTCTCCTACCTTTGCCCCCCGCGGAAGATCTAAGGAAGGACAGCTGAAGGGCGTACAGGTGTCACCCCAGTACTGCTTAATCGACACTTAACGGATGAAAGACAAAATTCGCAACATCAATGGAATCTTAATTCAGAACGTAAAAAGTCATATCAAATAACGCATGACAGTTCTTAAAAAGACGATGTAAAGTAAAAACATTCCAGTCACGACTGACCATTCCACATAATTTTCAAATAAGATGTTCAAGACTACGTCATCAAACATCTCCCATCATTTCATGAAATAGCCAAGTGTGGTTGGAGAGAAATTAGATTGATATTAATAAGGTGAGCAACCAGACAGTATCTAACCCGATGGCTTGAAATGTTACTAGCAGACCTGGTATCTTTACCTATCAGCTAGCTGGACTAAGGCACGTATCATTGATTATGCTACCCGATAACAACAGATCATGGACATCAGTGAGCATGTGCAAGTCATGCAACAGAAAACGCATTCGACTATATCCGATACTTATAATTATCAGTCTATAAATACACTAATGTGAAAATAAAATCTATTAGAGAACTCTTCACTTTCTAAAAATATACTGGATGCTCGAGACACAAATACACGTTAGTCGGTGTATAGTATATAATATATATGCACACACATATATATAATATATGTATGTGTATATATATCTATCTATCTATCTATATATATATATATTATATATATATATATATATATATATATATATACATACTCACACATATATATATGTTTATGTGTGTGTGTGTTTCTCTGCTTCTGTGTCTTTATGAATGTATGCATTTCAACATGTATTTTCTTATCTGTAGGGAAATTGAGAGCGTACAATTCTGACGAGGTGTAACCGACCGAAACACTTATATATAGTTTTGTCCCTTACTTGCAATAAAAATCAAGCTCTACTTTTACGGGCATGTAAACTAACGCGAGAATTTCTTACAGGGAA
>NC_042998.1:57723958-57736954 GCF_006345805.1 Octopus sinensis | reverse complement strand
TCCTTCAACCCAATATTTACATGACATTATTTCTAGCTGTGTGTGCATACTTCAAAATATTCCAAAAAGAATTATTTAGCGGTCTCTTAAAAGTTTAAAATATTTTTGCTTTGTTTTGTTTTTGTCTTTTTTGCTTTAGCAACACGCAAACGCACACACAGAAATGCACACACTCACACACAGATACACACAAACACACACACATATATATAGGCATGCGGATATGTGCATATTTGTGTACGTATATATTTGCGCATATATATATAAATATATTTTCTCTTTATTTTCTCTCCTTGTTTCTTTCTGTGTTCCTTTCTGTTGAAGAGCGTAGGCTCGAAACATGAAAGACTTTTTCACTTCCCGAGCGTTATTCTAATACATCTGTTTGTTGTCTACACTACCTGTCTTCGTCTTTTGTTGTTTTTTTTAAAATTCTCACTATATACATATATGTATATATATATATGGCGCAGGAGTGGCTGTGTGGTAAGTAGCTTGCTAACCAGCCACATGGTTCTGGGTTCAGTCCCACTGCGTGGCATCTTGGGCAAGTGTCTTCTGCTATAGCCCCGGGCCGACCAATACCTTGTGGGTGGATTTGGTAGACAGAAACTGAAGAAGCCTGTCGTATATATGATATATATAATATATGGTGTGTGTTTTGTGTTCTGTGTTTGTCCCCCTAGCACTACTTGACAACCGATGCTGGTGTGTTTCGTCCCCGTCACTTACGGTTCGGCAAAAGGGACCGGTAGAATAAGTACTGGCTTACAAAAATAAGTCCCGGGGGTCGAGTTGCTCGATTTAAGGCGGTGCTCCAGCATGGCCGCAGTCAAATGACTGAAACAAGTAAAAGAGTAAAAGAGTAAAAGAATATGTATGTATACACATACACATGCTCCATCCCTTATATATGTGTGTGTGTGTGTAGATATAGACAATTATGCAGGTAAACAAATTAGATATATTAAATACAACAGTTTGGGTATGAAATACAAAATATGTACATATTTATACGTGCAAAATGAGAGAAAGCAATACCCTGTGAAGACATCAGAGCCTAAGTTTGAATCTTTTGACCTCTATTGTGTCTTCTATACGGAGAATCAATGGATATTATGAGTTAATTATATATATATATAAGAACATTTCTCGTAAAGTTTTTTTTTCATTCAATAATGCTTTTGTGTGTGTGCGCACGCGTTATGGCACAATAAATTATGTGAAGGGAATGGAGACAAGAATACGAATACTGAACAAGTGACGCTGGGGCATAGCCACAGTCCTATTACTGAAGGGTTTAGTCCAGTGGTTCTTAACCGGGGTACATATGGCCTCTGAGGGTTCATATAAGATTTTGGGGGCCTCAGAATAGTATTTTAAGGGAGCCTGAAAGAGTTTTATTTTAGGTGTAACTATTGGTATGTATTCATTTCTACTCTAGGCATAAGGCCCGATATTTTGGGGGAAGGGGCCAGTCGGTTAGATCGACACCAGTATGCAACTGGTACTTAATTTATCGACCCCGGAAGCATAAAAGGCAAAGTAGACCTCGGCGAAATTTGAACTCAGAACATAAAGACAGACGTATACCGCTAAGCATTTTGCCCGGCGTTCTAACGTTTCTGTCAGATCACTGCCGATGTATCGGTATGTATTGCAAGAAACAGCTAGGTTTCTTCCTCTAGCATTTCACATAGTTCAACCTGAACAAGGTAATGTGAGAAAAACAAAATAGGAATTTTGAAAGAAGTTTGTATTGAATGGTTATTTTCTGGGCATGGGGTCCACTAGAATAAAATAATAATCAAAGGGGACCATAGATAAAAACAAATGGTTGAGAAACCCTGGTTTACTCAAACAAATGAACTACAGTACGTAAACTTTTTCAAATCCGGTGCTTATTCTATCCGTCACGTTTACTGCATAGCTAAATTACGGGAATGTAAACAAAGTAACAGCGCGGTCAAACAGAGAAACGCACGCATTCTCACACACGCACATGTACGTACACACACACATACACACGTAGGTTGGCGTGTATGCGCATGTGTATATGTAAGCGTATGAGTATGTGTGCATGTGTATAACTCTCTCTTTTCTCTTCTGTAATATCGAATTTGCTCATCTTTCACCCAAATTATCTGTGTTGCTCCTGATTATTCACTAAATATAACCGCTTCATCCAAAGGAAACATTCGTATTACTTAAATTCTCTGTCTGAAGAACTTCCTTACATGTCTCACTAACATGTGTAACTGTAATTCTAATTCCTCTTAGCAAATGAAATATGTATAATTGTGAATATATGATACCAATAAATTTTCCAGCTTCCTGCTTTATATATGTGCATATATAGGCGCAGGAGTGGCTGTGTGGTAAGTAGCTTGCTAACCAACCACATGGTTCCGGGTTCAGTCCCACTGCGTGGCATCTTAAGCAAGGCCTTGTGAGTGGATTTGGTAGACGGAAACTGAAAGAAGCCTGTCGTATATATGTATATATATATGTGTGTGTGTATATGTTTGTGTGTCTGTGTTTGTCCCCCTAGCATTGCTTGACAACCGATGCTGGTGTGTTTACGTCCCCGTCACTTAGCGGTTCGGCAAAAGAGACCGATAGAGTAAGTACTGGGCTTACAAAGAATAAGTCACGGGGTCGATTTGCTCGACCAAAAGCGTTGCTCCAGAATGGCCGCAGTCAAATGACTGAAAAAGTATATATATATAATATATATATATATATATATATATATATATATAATATATATATATATATATATATATATATATATATATATATACATATATATAGAAAGAAATCTATGAGCGAGTATAAACAGTAGCTGCATGACATCGTGAAGGATATTTGCCACTTAAATGTGGCTAAACCTTAAGGGTGGATGCTACTGTAGCTTGTAGTCCCAGGAGGACACCTCCTCCAGCTGGCTATTGACGCACTTTGTGCCCTATCAGTATTTGCAAAGGGAAGTCATCCTTCCAATCTCCAGCCTGACAGGATACACACGGACCCGGGATTCTGATTATTAACCCGTCATCAGCGTATGACAACCACCGGTTGGCGATGTGAAGTGGTTCCAAATGCAGATGTATATATCCTTTTTCTAGTGATGAAAAACCACTGATCTCGAAAACGTGGAAACAAGCAAAAATAAATCTCTGAGCGAGATATAAGCAGTAGCTGGAAGAGATATGTATATATCATGGTTTATAATAGTTCAAAAGAAAATAGATGGAGATATAGCATTTAATAAAAACTTATTATCTGCAAATATCAAACAGAGTTCCTTACAGCTGTTTCAGTTAAGCCAAAAAGATTACATAGAAATTATTAAAATCATTCTATCAGGCAAAATCTCTTCAGAGGCGTAGAAAAAAGATATACCGTTAGGTTTTTTATGTCATTTTTTCTACCCCTCTGAAGAGATTTTACCTAATATAATGATTTTAACAATTGCTATTTAATCTGTTAGGCTTAATTGAAACAGTTGTAAGGGACTATATTTGGTTTTGCAGATAAGTTTTTTATTAAATGCTATATCTCCATTTTCTTACTTTCTTTTCAATGATTATAAACCATGATTTATATATAGACCTATTGTTTTATAAATATTATTATTATTCACAACAACTATTAGGTATTGAACCAGTAATTCATTGGATGATACCATCCCTTAATGAGGCTAATTTAATCTCTAATTGATTATATATATAATATATATATATATATATATTTATACATACATATATAACGGGTTTCCACACAGTTTCCGGCTACTAAATCCCTTCACCAGGGATATAGTAAAAGATACGTGACCAATGTGCCGCGGATTGTAACTCAGCCCGATGTTACCAGTTTGTAAAACAACTTTCTCGATTCCAGAGCTATGCCTGTCACTATGCAAACGAAGAAAATAAGAATTAATGGCCCAAAAATATTTCAAGTGCATGCTAAGAAAACTGTTTCAATGTGATTGATGACAAGTTTATTATTTCCTTTTTACAGATAATTTTTATCTTTTTTCACTTTTTTTTACTGTTTTCCAGTCAATTTTTTTTAGGCCTGGTAATTATTCAATCGGTAACTTTTGTGGAACTTCTGATTTATGGGGCGTAAATATACCAAGCGGTGGTGAGAGACAATCCCATACACACACATACATACACATTTGTGTATATATACAGGGTGTCCTACACCAGGGTCTCCTGTTTGTTGATGTAAACCCTCACTTTCAGTTATCCACACAAGAAAAAAGCCGAGCTAGTCAAGTCGGAGTAACTTGAAGGCCATTTAACGTATACCTCACACATGGTTCCAGCAATATGGGGCAACTGCTCATACCGCACGAGAAACCAGAGAAGCGAGGTCTGAAACTCTTGAGGGTGTTATGGTGCAAGTATAGGAAAGAACTCGGGCGTGCGAAACCGAAAATAGCTGCCATTTAAGCGATATCATATGATATGTAGTGGTGTTTCACGATTTGCATATTAATTTCCATTACGTTCTTTATATTGTATCAAAATTTCATGCATATATTAGTAAATTTGAAACCCATCAGTGCCTTTTTGGATACCCTGTGTGCATGTGTATATATATATATATTATATATATATATATATATATATATATATATATATATATATATATATATATATATATATATATTGTGTGTGGGTGTGACACCTTTCAGTCATGAATGACCATGGGATTGCACCTAGAAAGTAACCCTCCGAGGTACAAGTCTGGGCAAGGTTGTTCTTTATGGAAGACCAGCAGTCGCCCATGCATACTGGCCTCCCCTCTCCACGCCACCGATGTTATCCAAGGGAAAGACAAAGGCGCAGCTCATTTATTAACGTGCAAGTGGCCAGGCACTCCACAGACACGTGTGCTCTTAACGTAGTTCTCGGGGAGATTCAGCGTGACACAGAGTGTGACAAGGCTGGACCTTTCAAATACAGGTGCAGCAGAAACAGGAAGGAAGAGTGAGAGAAAATTGCGGTGAAAGAGTACAGCGGGGTTCACCACCATCCCCTGCCGGTGCCTCGTTCAGCTTTAGGTGTTTTCAGCTCAATAAACACTCACAATGCCCGGTGTGGGAATCGAGACCGCAATCCTACGACCGTGAGTCCGCTGCCCTAACCACTAGCTCATTGTGCCTCCACCCCTCCCCATATATATATATATATATATATATATTATATATATATATATATATATATATATATATGTATATATATATATGCTCTTTCTCTTTTTACTCTTTTCAGTCGTTTGACCGTAGCCATGCTGGAGCAACGCTTTTAGTCGACCAAATCGATCCCAGGACTTATTCTTTGTAAGCCTAGTACTTATTCTATCGGTCTCTATTGCCAAACCACTATGTTACGGGGACGTAAACACACCAGCATCGGTTGTCAAGCGATGTTGGGAGGACAAACATATACATGCATATATATATATATATATATTGTTATATTTCGGAATGGTCATATTGCCAGTTTAGCCAATAAAAACACACGCACTATATATTTGGTGTTATTTTGCTTCAGTGATATTTATTTTTTACATTAATCTTAATCTTATTTCGGCCAAAGTTCTTTCGTCACACTCCTGTGACCGCATCAGTGGTCCTTTGTTTTCTTCTCACTTACTTGTGTCTCTCCTTACTAACCGTCAGCCAATATAACAATATCTGTTTCAACACACGACTTCACATAAAAAATCTTGCACAACAAATATTTAAACGTATAATATAATATATCTATATAATATATATATATATATATATATATATATATATATATATATATATATATGATAGATAGATAGATAGATAGATGATAGATAGAAGATAGATAGATAGATAGAAAGATAGATAGAGAGATGGGTGTGGTGTGATTGTGCATAGAATAATATATTAATAAAAGGAATTCCAACCATGTCTAATTTTCACGTTTTATTTACAATCTTATAATGATATAATATAAGATAATAGAATAGAATATAATAAAATAAAATAAAATAATAGAATGTTAAATTTCATTCTGATTGAACTAGTACTTTCATGCATTAAATTATGCAATCTTCAGGTTCATGTAGTAGTGGTGACAGTCATGCTTCACAATTTTTTACTGTAGCGAGATGGTTAAGTCTGTGCCTTAAATACAGCTGTGTGGGCTCCAGATTGCTAGGTTTTGCAAACTGTATTCTGACCAATCAGTGTGTAGCATCACTCAATTACTTAAGCTGATTGGTTGGTTTAGGCGTCACGCTTTGTTGAACATGTCAAGAGTCCAGTATCTTAACCCTGGCCGAGGCAGCAATTGTTGGGCTATTTTTAGAAATGTTGTAAATAGCCTTTGTCAGGGATTTTTATATTTCAATTGTCATCATCATCATTGTCAGCACCTTAATTATTGTTGCTAGTGGTGATGGTAATAGAACTTTTAACTCTAAATAAGATAATTTTCCTGCTATCTTCATCTTGATCACCTTTAGTATTGTTTTTGTTGTTAGTGGTCATGGTCGTAGCAGTAGAAGTAGTACCTCTAAGTATTATCATTATTATTGCTTATTTAGCTTGGGTTCGAATTTATCAATAAAATTCTTTTCTCTGATTTTCCTCTCGATTTCACTTGGGCTGTGTAATTTGTAGAATGGAAATATTATATATATTTTCCGACCACATGTTGCTAGGTCGTTACTCAAAGGTATCTGACGGACCTCTGGGTCTCTAATCTGCTGTCGGTGTACACGTGAGCGTTCTGATAGTGCATTTCCCGTCTGACCTATATATATTTCGTCACAATTTTGGCATTTGATGCAGTAAATTTATCTGCTTGTTTAAATTATTATTGTTTGATAGTTTTGTATACGTTTACATGCAGGCATCTCTGATTTGTTAATGTTAGGCCTAACATTGGTATTGCGTCTAAGGGGAAATTTAGACAGGATATCAATGTATTGGTCAAGGTAGTTATTTCTTCCTTTTGGTGGGCTGAAATTTGATTTATTCCTTACTAGGATTCATCAATCTCATTACTTTTGTTAGCGAAGAATTCTACAAGTCGTAATTACAAGCGTGACGCCTAAACCAACCAATCAGCTTAAGTAATTGAGTGATGCTACACACTGATTAGTCAGAATATAGTTTGCAAAACCTAGTAATCTGGATCCCACACAGCTGTATTTAAGGCACAGACTTAACCATCTCGCTACAGTCAAAAATTGTGAAGCATGACTGTCACCACTACTACATGAACCTGAAGATTGCATAATTTAATGCATGAAAGTACTAGTTCAATCAGAATGAAATTTAACATTCTATTATTTTATTTTATTTTATTATATTCTATTATCTTATATCATATCATTATAAGATTGTAAATAAAACGTGAATATCAGACAAGGTTGTAATTCCTTTTATTAATATATATATATATATATTTATGACGGGCTTCTTTCAGTTTCCCTCTACCAAATCCACTCACAAGGCTTTAGTCGGCCCGAGGCTATAGCAGAAGACACTTGCCCAAGGTGCCATGTTGTGGGACTGAATCCAGAACGATGTGGTTGGTAAGCAAGCTACTTACCACACAGTCATGTCAACCAAATCCACTCACAGGCCTTTGTTCAGCCCGAATTTATGAATGAAGGCGTGCCCAAGGTACCACGCTGAACCATGTGGTAAAGAAGCAAACTTCTTGCCCTACAGTTACGCCTGCGCTTATCAACAACACTTTTTAGCGAGCTGTCTGCAGCTGATAAAGCGTAACGACACAGAAACACGTTCCCTACCATTCAGCGATGTCATTCGTAGCTCAGTTTGATGTTTTTTCTGACATATGCCTATGAGGTAAATTTCCTATCCGAGACAGTTACTACAGCGAAGATTTTGGTTTCCAAGTCTCAGTTTAATCGAACGTGTTAGATATCAATATCCATAGCTTTGTTCACCGCTGTTTAGTGTGCCTTTAATTTATTCCAGCTTGACAAGGGATTGAATACTCCAGCAAATATGCTGTTTAGCAAACTCGAAGTGTTTTCGCTTTGCATGTGTGAGAATTTGTATTCCGTGTCATTTACAGCAGAGAAGATCTTTCCACAACTGAGTGAATAAGTACATGTTACATATAATTGCACATAGCTTTACTTATCACGTATATATTTACTGCATGCATGTGTGTGTTTGTGTGTGTATGTATGTGTCTGCTTGTGTATGTGTGTGCTCTAGTGTGTGTGTGGTATTACTTCTGATCTAATGTCTTACAACTGCCTGACGATTGAATTTGTGAACACCAAATAACGGTTAATAGAGATTTCAAGTTCCACCTCACAGAAAATTGCACACATACAGACACACACACACACACATACGCGCGTACACACATGCATATCTACATATATATATATATATATATAACACACACACACACATATATATACATACATATTTCTTTACTACCCACAGACACGCACACACCAAGACACAACACGCGCGCGCGTACACAGACACACACAAACATATATATATTGTATATGTATGTGTGTATATATATATATATATATATATATATATATATATATATATATATATACATACATAATACATACACATACTCATGGGTAAGCTAGTTTTATACATTAACATATTGACATTGGGAATTAATTGTGTCTAAAACAATCCTCCGATTTCTCACTTCAGAACAAGAATAAACTATTTCACCAACCTGGCTTTCAAAGATCCACAGAATTTCAATCTTACCCGTAAAAAATAAGAGAGACACGTGAAGTGAATACCAACGCTTCCATAAGTAATGAATTTGTTCATCCTGCTGCACACAATCCCTGATGAAGCAATTGCGCCGCAAAAATTAACTTCTCCATTATTAAACGTTGGCGATACCCTGGCCTCCCCAACAACTGAATGCCTGAAGTCAGTGAAATAGTAACTATACTTCACAAGGCGTTTAGTTATGCGTCATTTGTGTTACCTCCACATATATTCAGGAGCCCAATCTTATATGAAGAAACTCAACTTGATGTATCAGAAAAATGATGTCGATTGCTTTAAATTATCACTGAGTTTTTGCAGATGGTTGATCCGAGATACAATGAAGAAATGCATCTAGATCTGAGACACCTTGTCAAGATACGTAAATCTTTTGAGAAACACTTTCATAATTTATTTTTTTTATATTTGTTTGGTCAAGGGGAAAGGATATTGCTTATATCTTTCCTCACCTCATTGATCCATCGGTTAATGTTTCTCTTTAATGTTTCCAAATCGATAGCTACAGTAAAAACACGTGCAATGATGGAATTTCTGAGAATCGACGTTGTGCGAACGAGGTAAGGGACATAAAATGAGTGATGAAGTGAAGAAGAAATAACACCAGTTTGTAAGGAATTGGTGAACGGTGGCAGTGTGAGACCAGATAGTTTCGAGGATGAAAGATCTCTAAAGTATTGAGGAAAAAGTTATAGATAAGAGGCAGCAAATCGTTAAGACAGTGGTCTGAGTATGTCAGAGAATGACTTTCTGCTAACCATGTGAGTCACCATTCTTTGGATGCTGTAGAGGGTAATTATGTGTGTGAAAGCAAACACAGTCCCACATACCGGAGCACTATTTCATTGTAAGTCTCAACTGAGCTTTATAGAGGGTTAGCATTTGTTTAGAATTTAACTAACTATTTTTATGGATCTGAAGAGAAAAAAAAACAATCTTTATGATGCATATGATGCAGTCTTCGCTATTTCTAATATATACCCATGCCAGAAGAAATTCTCAGTGATTTCGATATTTGTGGGATTCCAGTTACAAGCTGTTTATTTTTAACGGTAGGTGCAATTAATATTTCTTACTATGTGCAGTGATTGAGCTTTTATGTTATTGATGGACACCTGATTAACATTCTCCTATTTCTAGATGTTTTCAATGTTATTAGGGCAAATTTAGCACCACAAGCCTGGTTTGCATGTGAAAGACCTTTGCGAAAAATTTGAGAAAGAAAAATGTCGGAATCTGACTGTATTTCCCACATTTGTAGCGTTTTCTTTCTTGCATGACAAAGTTCGGAACAAGATTTTCGAGAATCTTCCACATAGGCTCAGGCATGGCAGTATCGTCAAGTAGTTTGCTTCTCGGGGAAGTGTCTTTAACTTCAGCCCCTGGGCCGAACAATGAACTGTGAATGATTTTGTAGACAGAAAATACGGAAGCCCGTCGTATATATTATTATGAGTGTGTATGTGTGCGTGTGTATCCGTGTGTGTGTGAGCATGTATGTTGTGTGTGACTGGGTGTGTCGCTCGACAACCGGTCTTAGTTTGTTTACGCCTTCGTAACATAATGGTTCGGCAAGAAAGAGACACATAGAATAAGTACCTGAGTGAAAAAATATACTGGGCCCAGTTTACTCGACTACACATTCAAGACGGTGCTCCATGATGGCTGCAGGTCAATGAATAAAATAAGTAAAAGTTAAGATATGAGAGTATTTCGATGCTGACAGCAATCCCGAAGTTAGAGACGTATTGGGCAGAAACGTTACTCGTTAATTCACGTCTCTAATGTTGTATAATTCTTTTGTGAATATATTTTTTTGCGATGGCTGCTATAAGTCTTGGGCTGCTAGGAGACCATGTTTGTTAGCAGTAGTCCAACCTACTTACTCTAATGGATTTCTAGACAGTCAACATCTCTGTGGGTTTCTCATTCTAAATGTTATCAGTAACTAGTCACTGAGCTTGGGGAATGTTGTTAGAAGTCCGTGTGTTTGTGCCTTTGCATGTGTGATCTGTATATCTCCACTTACATATGCCTACATGCACAAATATATATATCTATACATATATATATATATATATATATATATATAAATATATTATATATAATATATATAATATATATATATATGCGTATGTATAAATAATACAAAGTCACAAGCACAAACCCTCGCCTAAAGTGTTTCATTCTGTTAGTATGTTTGCTGACACATCAAAGTGTCGGAACAGAGCCGTTGCTCTTAGTATGTTCGGTAGTTTACTTCTCATTTATATATGATATATATATATAATATATATATATATATATATATATATATATATATAATATATAATATATATATTATATATATTATTATATATATATATATATATATATATATATACAGGTATATATATATATATATATATATATATATAATATATATACATGTATTATATATATTATATCAATACATACATACATACATACTACATACATACATACTACATACACATACATACATACATGCATATGTGTGTGTGTTTTTATGTAAGTATTATTCATCCTTTACAAAAGTCATGTTCGCGTCACATCACAACACTAAGACAAGACTATTTCACCTCGACTAGCCCCGATCTCTATAACATCATACCAACACACATAAGAGAAGAAAACGTTCCTGGACAAATATCTCCAACGAATCCCTTTTCCCGGTTATATAAAATCCTTAAATCCTTAAAAAGGTTTCAGCCCGAAGGCTGCGGCCATGCTGCTGCACCACCGTTGAATGAGCTACACTAGTATGTGAATCCACATCTGATACGTGGCACTTGGTCAACAAGGGAGTTCGATGCCGCTGCCCGCATCTGTGTCTCCTGCCGAGAGGTAGGTTCATCTGGGACCCCCGACAAGAAGAGATCCAGTTTAGTTTTAAAGAAACCCACATCCACACCATGCAAGTCTCTCAGGCATTTAGGGAGGATGTTGAGGAGCTGTGGTCCTCTGAAACCCAAGCTGTTGCAGTATCTGGTCCTGTATTTTGATGGTGAAGTTGGAATCTTTTGCACCATGTAGTGGCGCCCCGTTCTGTGATTGGGATAACTTTGAATACCAAACAATAACTCTGCAAACAATAACTATCTAGTCGGTGCCCGAAGAATGACTAATCTAAAACATCTGTAAATGTTTTTTCTTTCTTTTCCAAGTGGTATGATGAAGTTAGACATAGCCCTAATTTAAGACAGCAGAGAAATTAGAATATTATTTTTAACAGGTCAAGCCATTGTGGAGGGGGTGGGGGCTTACTTTGGCGTGAAGTAAACTTGGGTTTTATGTTTTATTCCGAAATTCACAATGAGCGAAAATATGAAGGATGAAAAGCATTCGAGCTATGAGAATGTATATATCATGAACTTCAGTGGTGAATATATCCTGTATTAGTACAATTGGGTGACTGCAATGGCATTTTACTTCTAGTTTCTTGATGCCACGTTGTATAAGATCCCCGGTTAAGCACCATCATACGTGGGCATCAGTTGGCTCGTTAAACAGCAATAGAGCAGGTATATTTCTCTCTTAACCCACTCTCTTTCCTTTATCTCTACTCCCTCATCTCTCTCTCTTTCTCTCTCTCGCTTTCCTTTTTCCCTACCCCTCCATCTCTTTTTGTCCCGATCTCGTGATCTCTTTTCTTTATTTCCCTTTCTATGAGAAAAGCTCTAACTGTTAGACGCACTATACTGTATAAGGATGCTATATCTAGCAAGAAAAAGAGCTAGCAATTTTTCGGTTACATATTTACATGCAATTACATTAGCATCATTGTAATATAGACTGAACCCGCTCCCACCACATTCACACACAAAAAGGAAACCTCTAATTGTATTAGAGTCTGTGTCTTAGATTTCATACATTAAGTGAGGATTGATGTTTCCTCTTTTAATCTTAGTTGATCGAAGATTACCATCTCATTGTGTTATTTCTGTGAGAATCGCTTTCATTTGAAAGATGCAAAGAATCAGAGAATAAAAACGTTACGGTTTAAGGACCGTTGATTCTTTAATGTGCGCATTACTTAGACATTTCAGTACATTGATACACAGAGAAAGTGCATGTGCACAATGTATATGTATATATTTATATATATATATATATATATATATAATATATATATATACATACACACACACAACACACACATA
>NC_042998.1:57551458-57721458 GCF_006345805.1 Octopus sinensis | reverse complement strand
AAAAGGCAAGCAATGTGGGTCTAGAGATAGAGAGAGAAAGTGAGAGAGAGAGAGAAAGAAAAAGAGAGAGAGAGAGAGATTCACAGGGAGAGAGAGAAATTTGAAGTTTTATTTATTTACAAACAAACATTCCAACTGAACTGAAACACATTCAGTGTTGATGGTTAGTGAGAAAAAAAAAAACACATGATGAAGCCAGACTATTTCGTTATCATCATCAACTGATGATGTCATATCTTATGAGAAGGCTGCTGCTATACATTTCACAATATAATCAATCGACTGTTGCAGCAACAGTGAAAACATGGAGGGAAGAAAAATAATATAGATGAAAAAAAAAAAAAGAAGTAAATAACTTAATTAATATATAAATAACATGATAAATAAATAAATAAATAATAAATATAGACGTATGTAACTAGAAAGCAGTAGTACCAGTCTATTCTATAATATCATCAATTGTTGTGGTAATGATCGTGATGTCTGTTATAGGCTGATAGTAACTCTGTTGCTGTTGCTACTACTGCTGCGCTATACGACTTCAAGTTAGAAATGGCTTCTAATAACAGTTACAGACTCTGTGTGCGTGTGTGTATATATATATACATATATACTTACATACATATATATATTATATACATACATACATATATAATATAAATATATTATATATATAGATATATATATATATATATATATATATATATTATATATATATATATATATATTAATAAAGGAATTCCAGCCTCGTATGATTTTCACGTTTTATTTACAATCTTATAATAATACAATATAAGATAATATAATATAATATAGTAGAATAAAATAAAATAGTAGAATGTTAAATGTTCATTCTGATTGAACTAGTACTTTCATGCATTAAATTCTGCAATCTTCAGGTTCATGTAGTAGTGGTGACAGTCATGCTTCACCAAAAATTGTCCTTCACCTAGAATATATATATATATATATATATATGTACGCATGTATGTATGTATATTCATACATATGTGCGTATATATATTATATATATATATATATATATATATAAGTAGTTTTATAGACAGAACCACGTTCAACTCAATCAATGCTGAAAGATTTTATACCTGGCCACTCCATAAAATGTTAAATATTAAATCTTATACTAACTATATCTATTCTGAATCCCGTATTTTCCGTTTATAAGACTACATGTGTTTCATGAAAGTACATTAGTGTCATACTCATATCGGTTTTGTCTTACTATCTTATATAACGTTCAATCTGAACTAGCGCACAACAAATTAGAAGAAAATCTCTCTCTCTCTCTCTCTCTCTCTCTCTCTCTCTTCTCTCTCTCTCTCTCTCTACCTCATTCACTGTTGGGTGCGCTGAAATTACATCGTTTCCCACCTACTATCGAACTGTGCAGAATTATGCCGAAACGATCGTTGTGATAAATAAAGTTTCCTACATATTCTGTCTTCCGTAACAACTTGTATCATATTTCACAACGCTTCTATGACAATGTCTGCGATTAAAAGACAAATGATTGTTCATAAAAACATTTCAGATTCCAAAGGGAAAAGATGTAGAAGAAACTTCAATAATATCTGTCACTTGTGTTTGAAACCCTGTCAGTCAGCAGTCATCTGAGAGCTCTTCAGGGATAGGTCTGTATGTGTTGATGGGACAGCTATCATCTGTTAAGATGAAGAAAACATCATATATGTGTTGGAGTGTGTGTGTGTGTGTGTGTGTGTGTGTGTGTGTGGTGTGATTGTGTGGGGGGTGTATGTGTATGTATATATATATATATATATATATATATATATAAGTATCCGAACTGTTGCTATAGTGACGAAGCTAAATCACGCAAACGATTGACCTTGAATTCTGTTGTGCATGTGCACTAGGTTTTAACGTTCTAGCTCACTTCTGCTATTTACAGCAGTGCTTGGAAGGAAAGTGTGTAGCGTGTAATCGTCACATTGACCATAACGGAGAAAGTTATCATGGCGATATCTACTTAGAGGCCTACGAAAATTTGCAGAAAGTGTAGGGAGAGAAGTGTATCAGGCGCACATAAGTGTATGAGTAGTTCAGACGTTTCCAAAACGGCCGAAAAAATATAGATATTGATGAACATTCTGGGAGGCCCGCAACCAGCAGAACTGAGAAAAACATCGTAGATGTGCGTGCAGCTGTGAGGAAAAATCGCCGAATTATCATCCACGAGTTATCAGAGGATGTGCACATTAGTTACGGTTCAGGTCAGTCCATTATCACTGAATATTTGGGTATGAGATGCATATCTGCCATGTTTGTGCTTTCAGATAACCAAAAAGCCACTCTGGTTTCCGTTGCACAATATCTCCTTGATTGTGACAAGAACGAGGAAAACTTTTCGTAAACTTTGCTTTGGCCCCTAAGGAGGTATCGCCAAGCTTTTGGCAAAATTTCATGCAGATTTTCTGCTCAACTTTGTCATGTTCAATGCGATTGATCTCACGCAACATACGTTCCTTCGAAGCAATGCTCTAAACAGTAGAATTGAGCTACAATGTTAAATCGTAGTGCTTTTGCACAGCAGAGATCACGGTCAATCTGTGGTAAACCTCTTCATACTGCATACTTCAACTGCGTTACTATGGCTACAGTCCGGGTATTTATTGATCAGACCACGTATATCAATAAGTATCCGGACTTTTACCATATCAAAGAAGCTGAAGCACGCAGAGTGAAGACATATACTCATTTACTTGTTTCAGTCATTTGAATGTGGCCATGCTGGAGCACCATCTTTAGTCGAGCAAATCGACCCCAGGACTTATTCTTTGTTAGCCTAGTATTTATTCTGTCGGTCTCTTTTGCCGAACCGCTATGTTACGGGGACGTAAACACACCAGCATCAGTTGGAAAGCGATGTTGGCGGGACAAGCACAGACACACAAACACATAAACACACATACATATATACATATATACATATATACATATATACATATATATGACGGGCTTCTTTCAGTTTTCCGTCTACCAAATCCACTCACAAGGCTTTGGTCGGCCCGAGGCTATAGTAGAAGACACTTGCCCAATATATATATATATATATAAATGCTCGAATTACGAGACTAGAAAAACAGCTAATAACTGATGAAGGGTCGTTGTTTGTGTTGTTTGTTTTGTTTTCCATTTGTGTCTTTCGCTGTTCGAAAGAATAGGTCATGTTCCATGTACTCGTGCTTCGTACTTTATTGTTGTACACGTTTCGTGTCGTCCTGTGCCCACATATGCATATATGTATATACGTATAGATGTATATGCATATATGCATGTATATATGCATATATACATCATTTATATTATACTATATATATATATATATTTATATATATATATGTATATATATATATGTATATATATATATATATATATATATATACAGGGGTTGTTGCACTCAAGATATCAACATCGTAAGTTCAGTTCCTGCCACATCGTCTGGAGCGTAGTGTTCTTGAGTAAAACACTTCATTTCACGATTCTTCGCGATCCTTTCGACATGTGATACGTGGCATATTTGCACACCTGTACTGGCAATCATCGACTTGATTAAGAAAGTGAGCATATATAAACACAAACATTAGAACCACTATAAACAATTAATCTGTGTGGTTGCTTCCAGCGAGAAATCACGAAACCCCTACCTGTCATTAAAGAACAGAAGTCGCTTTCTCCCTCTCTCTCTCTCTCTCTTCTCTCTCTCTCTCTCTATCTGTAAATATATATCAAGATCCTTCCCGAGATATATAGGCTCATAGAACCGTTTTCCCGCTTCAGGAATCGAAAACACAATTTTATCACCGTGAGTTCAATACCGTAGCCACTAAACCACGCACCTCCACACACACACACACACACACTCACACACGTACACACACATACACACACACACACACACACATACACACACACACACACACACACACACACACACACACACATATATATATATATATATATATTACAAAAGGATGTTATAATGCTATTCCGCAGTCATACCAACAATCCAACATACGTCCTTCATCAGCTGCCCCATAACCTCGACAACCGGACTGTACCACCCGATCCGACGGTGTCAACAGCACTAAAATATGTGCCGTTTGAAAACTAGCAAACCAAAGAAACCACAACTTCCAAACACATTTACCCTATGTACAACCGTATCGGTAGATATATTCAATAAGTAAATTACAACCAGCTCCTAAATATGTTACTAAACAGCAACAACTCTATTGTCATACAAAATTATGATGCCTACTGTCTTCCGTAGTATTATATAAAAGTGAAAGCTTATTAACCACGTTCTTTCAATTCATTAATGTATAGTCATTTAATGAAACTACAACAAAGACACATATAAACCAATGTACATTGTATCGGTATTAATAGTAAACCTGCAATAACAAAATCATATGCTAAACCACGACTAATCTTTAAGTCCATACAAACAATAATCCCATCAGTCTTCCATAGCTACCACTATAATGAAAGTTAAAACTTTATATAAATCTCTCCAAAACAAAACAAACACGATTGAAATTAATTTAACTAATTATAATTATGAGTGAAATACATTATTTCATCATTCAAAAGTTAATACTCAAACACTACATACTCATTAATATATCACCACTACAAGCTATAATATTAAATTACCAGTAACTAATAGACGCATTAAATTTCATTATATAAGAATTAATAAAAGTACTTGCAATTAACTATTACCATAAAATCTTGCTATGTTTAAAGCCATCTAAAACAGCCCAAAAGATAATAAAACTACAAGTATCTACACTTACATGCTTAATTAGACAAGCGGTTCCAGAACCAAGAATTTAAAGGACCAACTAAATATTGATTACATAGCGCACAATTATCACTTCCTCAATTGTCTCAAACAACATTGGCGACGCAGTAAACAAATAACTCGAATCGTAAACCTTCCAAATCCTTACAAAAATTTGTTAAGCTGAAGACCGGATATTATCCCGTATTTATTTAAAACCTCAAGGTTCTCACCCAAACACCGATCAAAAGTCTCAACCAATTTACCATGCCCCTGATTCTCTAAATATCCCAACAGTGTATTCTTTCCAAAAATCCACCAAGACTATATCTAACAATTTGCCCAGCAAAAACACCATAACCAACAAAAGAGGGAATTCCACTACCGAACCACACACACACACACACACATATTTATATGTCTTTAGAGAGAGAGAGACTGAGAGAGACAGAGATACACAGATGCACACGCACGTATAATTTGTAAGCCAATGAAAGTGAACTCTACGCTGGCGATAAGTCTTAAATGATACGTGCGCATGCGTGTGGGAATGACTGTGTAGAAATTATAGCAATGCCATTATTAGTGTAACCGTACCAACATCAACTTAGCTAGACCAAAATATATTTAGAACACGTTTCCACTTAGACTTCTAGGTGTGTTCTTGTGATAGAATTGCTGCAATTACTCTTGTTTTCTTCACTGTTTGTGCTTGTACATATACCTTTCGGAGGGTTTGTGTGTGTGTGTTGTGTGTGTGTGTGTGTGGTGTGTGTGTGTGCGTGCGTGCGTGCGTGTGTATGTGTACGTACGCCTCGTTCTTATCTGCGTTTCTATCGGTATAGAGACATGTGGATGCGCATACCTCTGTACGTATACATGTTGTATGCAGGTATTTGGAAATTTTTCATTTGCTTTCCAATGTTTTCAAAGAATTATGAAATCAAACACTCTTGGTTATATAACTGATTATATATGTGTGTGTCTGTGTTTGTCTGTCTATATGTGTGTGTGTGTGTGTGTGTGTGTGTGTGTGTGTGTGTGTGTGTGCATATGAGATATGAGTTTTCTCCACGCATGCATGTACATACATATATATATACCTATATTTACTTACAAATTCGCATAGTAACACAAATGCATACTTTCGAGTCTTTGTGTATATACATGCACATAAGCATATAAATATAAATTCATACATACACACAGACACAGACACACACACACACACACACACACACACACACACACACACACACATATATATATATATATATATATATAGTCGCCATAATAGATCATTAGCCACCACACACATTTTTTTTCTCTCCTTGTTTTTTCTGTGTCCCTTTCTGTAGAAGAGCATAGGCTTGAAACAAGAGTCTTTTTCTATTCCTGAGCGTTATACTAATACCTCTGTTTGTTTTATACACCACCTGTCTTCGTCTTTTGTTTTTTTCGTAAACTCTCCCTATATCCACATATATATATATACATACATACACAGTATGGGGGTTTAGTTCACAGGAGATCTAAACGATTAGGTACACTAGGTAAGTACTGTAACGGATTACTAGGGCCGTGTGTTGTGCGTGTCTGTGTTTCGTGTATGTGTGCGTCTCACGTTATCTCAGAACAAAACTAGAACATCAACATATTGCCAGGGAACAGACATGCATATGAGAGAAACCAGTATCTGTTCTTCATAACATCTTTAATAAGCAACTATTGTTAACATTTTTGTTTCTGTCCCCACCCCTTTCTTTCTCTCACGTTTCTTAATGTTGACGTGGCAGCTTGCCGATGCTCTGCTAAATTTGACCTCACTTATCAGGAAATGTGTAAGTACGACTGCATTACTCGATTTGTCTTTCATTTTTAGTCAACTTAGAGTAAACTGCGATATGATGAATATTTGGTTTTTCCTTGTAACGAATTGAGCAATTACATTGAAAAGTCATTAATCAATTCGCATAGAAACACGCGGCTCATATTTCTCCAGCTGGAGTTATTTACATTTTAATTGTAATTCGTGGAAATGCTTAGAACTTAACAAATTGGTTGTGGGCGATCAGGTATGGCCACTGGTATGGCTGTGCGGTCAAGAATTTCGCGTGACAGCAATGGTTTCAAACCCTCTGCAATGCGAGGCACCTTCTACTATAACCCATTTCATCCAATTATTTACGATAAATTTGGTAGACAGAATTATTCAGAAGCCTGTCCTACATGTGTGTGTGTGTATGTGTGTGTGTTGTGTGTGTGTGTGTGTGTGTGTGTGTGTGTGTGTGTGTGTGTGTGTGTGTGTGTGTCTGTGTCTGTGTCTTTGTG
Source organism: Octopus sinensis (assembly GCF_006345805.1). Taxonomy (NCBI): domain Eukaryota; kingdom Metazoa; phylum Mollusca; class Cephalopoda; order Octopoda; family Octopodidae; genus Octopus; species Octopus sinensis. The sequence continues at coordinate 57,714,299 of NC_042998.1, read as the reverse complement.
TGTGTGATTCCCGACCACTTGACTAGCAGTGTTGGTTTGTTTAAGCCGAAAGAGTGCCGTATAATAAAGGATCAGATTTACCATAAGTAGTGGGGTCGATTTGTTCGACTAATCTTATTTGGTTTCACTTGGGCATTGACGCAACCAAATGGCTGAAATGAATAAATGAGTCTCTATATATATACAGGGTTATTCAAAACGAATGAACCGATTTCATTACGCAATATTTTAATAAGGAAAAGCAATAGAAAACTCCAGCTAAGTCACAAGTATTTACTCGCAATCAACTTTTATTTCCTGTCTTACAAGAGTTCAATGTGGCCACCACCTGCAGCAAGGGGGCAACATCAATGTGATAAGAGAATTCAGAATTCCTCCCAGACTCGTATCAGCGTATCACGATCCACTGAGCTGATCGCTGTTGTTATTCGATGTTAAAGGTCATCGAGGTTAATGAGTAGCGGTGGAACATAAACGTGATCTTTTACAAAAAAAATCACACACGCTGAAGTCTGGAGATCTCGCAAGCCAAGCAGATACGAGACAAGGAGAAATTCTCTTATCACATTGATGTTGCCCGTGCTGCAGGTGGTGGCAACATTGTACACTTGTAAGACAGAAAATAAAAGTTAATTGTGAGTAAATTCTTCTGACTTAGCTGGAGTTTTTTATCGCTTTTCTTTATCAAAATATTGCGTAATAAAATCGGTCATTCTTTTTGAATAATCGTATGTGTGTGTATATTGAGACCCCTTCGGTCATGAATGACCATGAGATTGCACCTAGAAAGTTACCCTCCGAGGCACAAGTCCTGGCAAGGCTAGCAGTCGCCCATGCATAACAGCCTCCCCTCTCCACAACACTGATGTTATCCAAGGGAAAGGCAAAGGCCGAAACATCTTGGCACCACTGATATGGCAACTCATTTCTACAGTTGAGTGAACTGGAGAAACGTGAAATACAATGTCTTGCTCCAGAACACAACACTGCAGCCCGGTCCGAGAATCGAACTCACAACCTCACGATCGTAAGCTCGACGCTCAAACAACTGATCCATATATATATATATATATATATATATATAATATGTATGTATGTATAAAATATGTATGTTTCTTTCTTTCCCACTCTCATCTGTATATATATATATATATATATACGCGCCTACAGAAGAGTATTCGATATTGCTTTAGTAACGGCATTAAACCACAGGAGGAGGTATTACCTTAATGATATTAAACGGTGGGAGCAGTTATAATAATAAGTATAATGTCTTCTAATGAAATTTGACGTTATTGATATTTGTTTGTATTTTTGGTGTTTAAGAGCTTCATTGTCTCCTGTCTTCATTAAATATTTTGTAGTTATCTCCGGTTGTTTGACTGTAAACTGATATCTTTCGGAATGAGTAGTTATTTAACAATCATCATTGCCAGAAAGATTGCTCATCATGTTAACGCTATAATCATCCTCAATTTCAAACCAATCATTCCCTTGCGTAATCCATTTGTCGTAAGTGAAATGCTTCTTCTGTGCGCCTTTGTTCAAGTATACCAGGCCAACAATTCTTGGCTCCCATGGAAGATAATTGGGAAATGAGTACTTCATGAATAGCTACTTCGGATCTGTAGGCTGCTGTTCTCTTCATCATGCGATATTGCGGTCTTCATATATATGGGGTCTTGTTTTATAGTCTTGGGTTAAATGCAATAATCACGCACACAAACACACACACAAACACACACATTACCAAACGAGTCCATAACCCAGAAAAGACGCCGTTATACAGCAACGGATTCAGCCTCTTATCTCCATCAGCTATTCTATCTTTCCCCAATCTCTTTACTTCTATCCTTTTCCTGAATTTTTCCGATCACTCCTTTATGATCCTCCTATACTCCTGTCACATATTGGTTAAGGATAAGTAGTGTGTGTCTCTTCTTACATAACCACAGCACATCATTATCCACCTTCTGATAATTCATATGAGTTTCGCAATTCGCAGTTTTCCCATATATAGGTAAATAGTACACTGTGAAAGAATCATTTTAGCCTTTTATGAAACGCAAAAGAAACTCAAAATTTTTTTCTATTAATAGCAAACGTTTATATGAATTGTCAAAAGTTTTTGTTGCACTTCTGCGGCCTGCAGACCCTCTACATCTGTTGGAGATTAGTTACTAGCTGGTTTTTATAAGCCATTGTAGTTTTCTTTCCTCCATGTTCGAGAAACAAGTTGCTGTTCAGTGAGATTTGCATATGAATTTCTGTGGCATCATGTTATTCATTTTTTAAATTCCAGGTTGGATATGTGGGCTTATGGCTCACCTGTCAAAAGGGAAGGATTTACATGTGCTCAATCTGATGGGTTTGCCCGATACTTGCCCACATGGGTCATTAGTCTCCTGGCGGGGACTTTGTCTAAATCTCTTCGCTATTTCACAATTGACAGCTACAAACATGACGCCATAAAATTTTGCTAATGTTAACATATCACGTACTAACGTAGAAAATTCACTCACACACAGACGAACAACTTTCCAAAGCATTAAAAAAAAATTATTGATAAATTAAGGTGGCATACAAAACGGTGCAGGTAATTAATACATTTGAAATGACGCGTAATGATTACCCAATGTCTGATGAAACTTTAATGAAAGCTGAAACTAGTGTAACCAATTTCTTTTTGTGGCCAAGAGGATAGCTTGTGGCTTAGTCAGAGTGTCTACTTTTTGACAGCTAAGCTAAATATGTGTTGACTAGAATCACGCATTCGTAATTTACACAAACGCACGCACACACACACACACACGCGCGTCTTCTTGCAAAGTTGCTCAAATGAAGACGTACCTATAAATAATAGTTCACAATATATATTTATAGCTACATCAGCATTTGAAACTTCTCAGAAAGACTTATTTTCAACTTTATCAATGTTCTAAGACTACGCACTATAAAATCAATTGCACACCCATAAGCGCACGCACACACACACATATGTATATATATGTATATATATATATATACATATAGATTTATATATATATGTATATATATATGTAATTTTATCTGTATATGTATATACATATGTGTATATATATATATATAATATATATATATATATATATATATATATATATATATATATACGTATATATATAAATATATATATACATATACAGATAAAATTACATGTATGTATATGTGTGTGCGTATAAACGTATACATATATATACACTCTGAATGAATTATTTATTTCCTAAAAATATCCTCGCATACATACACACGATAAATTCATAATTTTTCTTCTGCATCGAGGAGGTAAGCAAAAACCTAGCGATGATTGTTAGCGACACTACCTGCTGTTTATTTCAGACGTTGGACTTCGGCCATCCTGGGGCACCACTTTGAAGAGTTTAATGGAACAAATCAACTTATTTTTTAACTGTGGTACTTATTCTGTAGGTTTCTTTTGCCGAACCATTGAGTGATAGGGGTACAAAAAAACCAGCACCGGTTGTCAGGTGGTGAGCGACAAACACATTCACATTATGCATGCACGCACGCACACATGCGCGGGCATACACATACAAGCATGCACACACATATATGCATATATATTATATATATATAAAGTTAATCCAAACAAGAAAGCACAAAAAACACAACAACGCGTGGACGTGGAACAAACAACGAGCTTCCACGCACAAGGCTTTGATCGGCCATGGATTATAGTAGAAAAGTGATAACCAAAGTACCACGCAGTAGAATGAACCCGAAACCACGTATTTGCAACGTGGTGCTTCTTAACTACACAGTCATACGTTACGCCTGACGAGAAGCTCATTGCACAAAATATTTGTATAATCAAAACGACAAGGAGCTAAAAGACAATAATTCAGAAGAACCAGTGTCATGAATTTGGATACTGAATGTGGTGCACGATAAATTTACCTCACGGATAGGAAATTTAAGTGAAATGTGAAATTTCTTGACAACACGATCAGTTAGGGCATTTTAGAATTTAAAACATGAGAGATTCAGCGCACACAGACGTACACCTATTCCTAGAATATATAATTTCAGTTCATGCTACTGGTTCCTTCGGTTATTTTCTATTTGACCTTTATCATTTTAATTATGCAAATGACCTTCGCTCAAGAAGTTTTACAATTCTGTTTGTGTACGTGAAATATTTGTATCTCTTTTTGAAGCCGACAAGTGACATTGCCGTACTGATGATACCTATTAGGGTAGAAACAGCTTTTCATTATATTGCCATTTATCCTCGAGCATAAAGGAATATTCTTTGGGGTGTGAGGAATTATCTCCTCTTGTCATTAAGCGTTGCCACGATTTTGTTTATCTTCTTCATTTGCGTTGGAAATTTCAGAAAAGAAGAAAATAGTCGTGTACAAGATTGAGTAAAAACTCCATCCAAATTCGAAATTGATATTCAACTGACCCCTTTAACTTATGATACTCGAAGCGCCAAAATAGCTACTATCGTGTTATCAATTCCAAAAATAATGCATGTGTGTGTGTTTGTGTGTGAGAGAGAGAGAGAGAGAGTGAGTGTGTGTGTGTGTGTGTGCGCGTGTGTGTGTGTGTGTGTGAGTGTGTGTACGTGTGTGTATGTGCGAGTGCGTTTGTTTTAATGCACCACAGAGCGTATGATTTCAATTAAATTAATAAAAGAATGTATGTTTAGATTGGCTCTAAATATTTTTTCCCGTCCATTTATTGCCAAATCTAAAATCTACACGACAAAACCATATATTCCAAATATTGATCGCTATATAGACAGTGAGACTATTGTTGTTATTGTTGTTGCCTATAACCACACCGTCTCTAACAAGATCTACAATCAAAGGTTCCCCACCCTTGACCATTTCGTCTTTGTTCTTTTTTTTTTATATCAAGATCAAAATGTTATCCAAGATAACTTTCGTATTTGTTTAAACAGCAAATTATGGCCTGAAACAAATTTGACTTCGCTTTAGCTGAGAATGTCCACTCTGTTCTGATAGCTACCACGAATTTCTGAATACATAGTTCTTTATTGTGATATTTCTGTTGTCAGGTCCTATGTTCTTTTTATGAACCCCGAATCTTCAAATTTGTCATTATGCCAGGTAAAATAAGGACTGGACTTATTCTATCTCCCCTATCTTTTCTCTTTTCAAAGAAAATATTTCTCCAGCATTTTTTACCCTCGTTCTGATCTAACGACCCTCCATGTTTGTTTTCGTTCGGTTTCCTTGTATGTCTCCATTGTCTTGTTTGTGTTCCGAAATTTGACCCTCCATAAATCCCAAATTTTTTTTGGTATTTATGGGAGCAACTGTCATCGAAAACTCATATTGTCGTTGAGTGCTCGAAATGAGGAATAGATAGATAGCCGACAACTGATGAAGGGTCGTACTTTGTGTTACTTGTCCTCTTTCTCATTTGCTTCTCTCATTGTTTGCGCATTGAACTCATTTGTATTTTGTATTTCATGTTGTTTATTGTTGATGACGTCAAGTACCCATATATATGTATGTATGTACGTATGTATGTATGTATGTATGTATGTATGTATGTATGTATGTATGTATGTATGTATGTATGTATGTATGTATGCATATATATATGTATGTATATATATATATATGTATGTATTATATATATATATGTATGTATGTATGCGTATATATATATATATTATATATATATATATATACATATATATATATATATATATGTACATATATATATATATACATACATATATATATATATATATATATATATATATATATATATATATATATTAATATATTATATATATACATATATATATAAAGTTAATCCAAACAAGAAAACACAAGAAACACAACGCAAGGACGTGGAACAAATATAGTATTATTGAACGCTCAGGAAAGAAGGAAAGAAGGAGGGTTTAACGTTTCGAGCGGAGCTCTTCGTCGGAAACATAGGAGAAGGAAAGATCCAGAGAAGAGAAGACAGAGGAAAAAAAATCGCCAACGGTACCCACGAGGTCACATTTTGAAAGACCGGAAGGGAAAGGAGTGAAGAAAGATGTTTTCAAAGACAAACGAGTAGCATATATACATACATACATACATATATATATATATATAATATATATATATATATATATATATATATATATTATATTATATATATATATATATATATATATTAGTGAGTAAAATAGTGGAATAGTTAATAATAATAAGTATAAGTCTATGATATTAGCAATATGTATTAATAGATAAATAAAGTACACCTATGATTATCAAAACGTTTTTAATATGTTTAAAAGTTCTTACGATTGTTTCGTGAACATACTTCCTCTTAAAATGAAATTTAAAGTTGATAAGTATAGTTGGGAACTATAATCACTCATCAAAGAATTGAGTCGAAAGGAAGAGTTTCGGTGGAGGAAATCGAATGAAGCAAATGCTGTTTAAATCGAATTACGAAAATGTTTCTTAAAAGAATTGTTGGTATTCATATATCTGTGTTGGTATAAATTTGAGCAAAAACTCTAAAGAGGTAGAATAAATCCATGGTAAAAAAAATTCGTCGTAAACATCCGTGATGGCTGTATAGAGATAGAATATAACTATTCCACAATTTTATTCTCTAATATATAATCGCTCTCATGAATCTCTAAATATCTTTTTTTTTGAGATTTTAGACATATTTCATACTAAAGCACTTAACTGACATCCAGTATACCTTGTTTTCAAAGGACATATTTAACTATATATATATATATATATATAATATATATATATATATATATATCAGCGCAGAAGCGGCTGTTTAGTAAGAAGCTTGCTTTCCGGTTCAGTCCCACTGCATGGCACTTTGGGCAAGTGTCTTCTACTATAGCCTCGGGCCGACCAAAGCCTTGGGAGTGGATTTGGTAGACGGAAACTGAAATAAGCCCATATATATATATATATATATGTGTGTATGTGTGTGTGTCTGCTTTTGTCCCCCACCATTTCTTGTCAACCGATGTTGCTATGTTTACGTCCCCAGTTCGGCAAAAAACGGATAGAATAAATAGTAGGCATACAAAGAATAAGTCCTGGGATCGATTTGTTCGACTAAAAGTGGTGCTCCAGCATAGCCGCAGTCAAATGACTGAAACAAGTAAAAGAATAAAAGGATATAAGAATATAAGAAAGCAATATTACAAGTGTAAGAACCATGATTCCTCAGTCTCCAGATAGACTCCTAGACTCTCCTCACGACTCACCAGAAGGGACAAATAAAAGAATGGAAACATACTTTCCATATGGAAAACTTATTGTTAACTGGTGTTATAATGCATAAAGCAACGGGAAAATTTTACGTCACACTATACAGATTGCGGTTATGATCTTATGTATAATCGCTATGCGATGTAATTGGGTGGATGTAATTGGGCTGCAGGCGAGCTTTTGTTTAGTAAACCTACTTCTTTTAGTTTATAACAGATTATATTGTCCAATGTCCTCTTCCTTTTTAATGATGTAGGATGGGATTTGAAAGCTATTTAGCTACTACTTACAATACGTAGAGCAAACAGCTAAGAGGCTCCAGAATTAAATTGCAGCCTGAGGTTCAGACAACTTCCATCTTAAATATAGTCCAAACAGTATTTAGATGTGTCGAAGTACAATACATGTGTCATATTTCTTTTGTTAAATGTTTGCTTAAATGTTGGTCAATTTTCTATTGTAAACCTCTGATCGTTGGTCCAAAATTCTGACGAGAATTCGTAATCTCAAACTAACATCTCCGTTATCAGGTGATATATTTTCTACAGTTTCTGACGTACGAAGATTACATTTCATAGTTGTTCACAGTAAGCTAGAGTTAACATAGAGACTCTCATCATATGATTTCAAAATAACCTCTTCAACTATCTTTGTATTACGGAGTTTTGTTTTTAATTGTTTTTATTCACAGCCCAGTCAGAGAAGCAAATTTTCATAAACATTATGAGAAAATGTTTTTCTCAGAGCTCAAATACATACAAGAAAGCGTGTAATATTTGCGGTTATGTAAGGAGATATAGACTTGGAAACATGAAGTCTATAGAGTTGAAGATGAATTTTCTGTGCCAGAAATACCGAATGTCTTTGAAAACAGCAGTTCTCAGCAAAGTTTTATCTAAGTTAAGAACATAGATGTTATATTTATAAAAGAAGCAATGTTGTTAAACAGTAAAGAACTTCAGTGTAAGAAAACAAATTACGCAAATAAGAAATTCAAATGCTGTCTTGAAATAGAACGTTTATTTACCAAACTCACGGTCGTAAAAAAAATAATTAAAACTAACCTCTAAGACATTATTCCACTGTGCATATAAGTCACTCGTAATAAAAACCCAAATAGGATTCATCCAATATAAGTTTGAGTCATAATTTTATGACATATCTGAGACAAGCAATATTATCAAAACCAAGTGTAAAGAACACCTTCCTTAAGCAATTATAATTTTTAAAATCTTTCTAGAACTTTTCTTTACGTACAATTCATTCACCAACTCAGTCTCAAATTTGATTCTACGAACTATTCTGTATTTACCTTAGGCACTTAGTGCTACAATATACAATAATGTAAGTTATATTATCAACCACTCAAGAATAATATTTATTAAATTTTCTGCTTTCTATTATTTTCAACAACGTAAATGAACACGTTTATAATTAGATATCCTCACTCATACAGTTACAAAACGCCTACTCTTGATACTGTTAATGGCATCAGACGAGGATGGGCAGCGACCATAATAATTTTCCAGGACCTTCGAGACTGTGTGTTGGGAACGAAAGATTTTCCCTCAGACTAAGGATATAACTCAAATGTTCACAATAGAAAAAAAAACCTCTTACAAATGTATTCATGGGTCTAGTAATGGTGTTATATCAGATACCAGAAGATTCAGTCTACCACCCTAAAATAGAAACGGTTCGTTCGATGGTTTTGCATGTAATTAGTGTCTACAAATTTTCAATCTCAAATGTTTAGCTGATCAGAGCTCATGTTAGCCGACGCTTGCTCAAAATGCAAGTAATAGGATTGAACTTAACGCTACGCGGTTGCGAAATGAATTACTTAACTACAAAGACCATGTCTGAATCTTCAACCAAAGTTAGAGCCACTTAAATTTTTTAAGTGGACCATCATGAAAATATTTCATTTTCATAAGTAGATAAAATAGTTATTGTATTATTCTTACAAGGCATGGCTGTGTGGTTAAAAAGCTCGCTTTGTAACCACGTAGTCCATAGTCCAATGGTCTAATGATTGAAAAGAGTAAACGATATAAGAGAATCGTCATTGTTGTTGTCGACACTTCACATATTGAGTTCAAGTCCTACGGCGGTTGATTTTACTTCTTACTACCCAAAGTGAAGATTGATAATATAAGTACCATTGATTGATGTTCTGTATTGAATCGATTCAATCGATTAAAGCTCCAGTCTCCATCATATACTTATAGCCTTGTTCATTAAAAATAATCATTAATGTATTGTTGCTATTATATAACTTACATTATTGTATATTGTAGCACTAAGTGCCTAAGGTAAATACAGAATAGTTCGTAGATTATTATGTAAGTTTTGTTTCCTATGTATTTTCCTATATATTTTTTTCAAGTTTCAGTTAGAGGAAGGAAAAATCAATGAGCCTTATCGTAGTCATCAATACGGGTGAGAGAAATTAATCTTCAGGCCGGCCACTTGACTTTAATGCTTCCAACAAACCGGATTGTAACTAAAGGCACCCAAAACCGCGCCGTGATGTTGTTACACTTGATAACAAATTATGTCCATCACCGAAAGAACTGGATCAAGTCCAACGACGATCCACCACAAAAAAAATGCAATCAAATTTAACTCACAAGGCTTTGGTCGATTCGAGATAATGGTTGAAGATACTTGCCCCAGATGTGGAGTTTGAACTTAAAACCAAGTATTTGTCAAGTGAACTTTATAACCACGCTGTCATGTCCAGCATGGCCACAGCCAAATGACTGATACAAGTAAAAGAGTAAAAGAGTAATATACATTGTGACTAAACATTGGTTTCCGTGTGTATTGTACTGATGAAGTTGTGCAATCTCATTAATTAGTGTCTCTAAGAGATTTATTTATTTGTTGTTGTTTTTTCTTAATATCCACAGCTCAACAATTATTTCTGAGTTTCGATATTTTTCCTTCTGATATATCCAATTAGTTAAAAGGATTTTTACAAAATTTTATGGAAATCTTTTATCAACAATGTTTGAAATGAATCACGCCTTCTGTTTGTTTCATTGTTACAATAACCTGACAAAATAGTCTCTTCTGTTATAAAATACTTCTGTCTTTCTTTCATTAAGTATAACTTAAAGGGTTGAAGGGTACCTAAATGTAGAAGGGACGAAATCCAGTATGAATAATTTTGCAGAAAATGAAGGAAAAAGTGAAGTACAGTGTCGATAAAGGAATAGAGAGCTGGGATTTAGAAAACACTCTGATCTCCACTGATGAGTTACTGTTTGTTATATATTTTGGTGACCTATTCTATATACGCATCTGCGTTGACGATTGCGTGCAGGCACACAACGAATACGCATACATGCTAACGGGTACGCTATATGTAGCTGTATGAAAGCGAATGTTCAAGTGGTTATGGTGTTGCACTCCCGACCCCAAGATCGTGATTTCGATTGCCAGACTAGCTGTGCGTTGTTCTTGAGCAAAACATTTCATTTCACGTTGATCCATTCTACTCAGCTGTAAATGAGTAAACTTGCGATGGACTGGCGTTCAGTACAGGGATATGTAGGCCTGTCTGCTTAGCCGTTGTGGTGGCATCATTCGCAAGCTGCCACAATGCGAAGCGTATTGTTACCAGCGTTGTCAGTTATATCCAACAACAGAGAGTCTGGCTGAAACCGCGTATGTATGTATATATATATTTTTTCATACAGATATATGCACAAATATGCATGCAGATATAAATGTATATATATATATATATATATATATATATATATATATATATATATATATATATATATATAATATATATATATATATGTATGTATGTATGTATGTATGTATGTATGTATGTATGTATGTATGTACGTACATATACACAGATATATAGACACACACATTTATATGCTACACTGGTTTGTCATGTCACACGATCTGAAATCATTTAATGAAACAGTTCATTGTGGTTTAATCACGAGAGTTATTTAAACATACTCATAACGTTAAAATCGGTTTAGTTTTTCATAATAAACTTTTCATATGCTATATATTGTACAATAAAATTTTATCATTAATGCCGCACACCTGCCGTCTTGTCAATGATAAAACGGTGTAGCATATCAATGTTTTGAACCATTGCTGTATGATGAAATATGTTAACACTTCATAGTATGGAATGTAGCTACGTAATTACGTAACCTGCTAGATCTAGCCATATCTTTATTACTAGTGGCTTTAAATCGGATAAAGTACACGAGATGAAGAAGAATAAAAGCTCTAAGTTTCGTTATGGGAAGCCTGTAACCATTTGCAACACTATCTTCCGGAAACTGGCCAGCCACCAGATCACCTGCAAATCAAGTGTCACACAAACCTGGTAGAATTCACGCTCATAAGGAAATGAGACATTCAGGTGGCTGTAAATGCACACACCCAACAAAGACAAGTGATTAGCGGTGTCAAAGCAAGGAGCATGATTAAGAAATTCAAGAGAATCTGGAGAAAGAAAGAATGGAAGCTGAATCACCCTGAAACAACTTTCTGTAGATCTTAAAAAGACGCCAAATTCAATAATAGCGTAGAGGCTGTAGAAGGAACTATAACAGGTGGTCACGATAGAAAGTATTACAAAGAAACCAAAATTTAATATAATTCTATAACTTTTATTTGTCTTAGTCTTTGGACTGCAACCATAGTGGAGCATTACCAGGAAGAGTTTAGTCAAACAAATTTCTATTATGACGATTTTTTTGGTTGAATCGCTAAATTGCAGAGACGTAAGCAAACCAACGCTTCTTGTCAAGCGGTGGGGGACAAACACAAAGACACACACACGCACACGTACACACACACACACACACACACACACACACACACACACACACACACACACACACACACACTCACACACAAACACATACACACACACAAACACACACACACACAAACACACTTAATATTTATACTGCAGGCTTTCACACAGTTTACTTCAACCAAATTCACTCAAAAGGCATTCGTTAGATCGGGGGATAATGTAGAAGTCTCTTGTCCAAGACATTGCGCAGAGGTAATTTATATTGCAAGCTTTCACTGAACTATCGAATATAGCTGAGTGCATTTAAGTTACGTACAATTTTCTTTCGTTTACATGTTTTCTGTCACATTCAAAGTGTTTATAGCATCTGTAGTTCATTTTACACTATCTTGTCGCAAGTGAAGTGTGAGGCTACTGTAGTGTAAGAGAGTACACAAAAGGAAATGTAAGAGCTTAACAGTTCACAAGGATGACGATTGACACAAAGCTTAAAGAACAGAATATCATAGGTGAGAACAAAACGATATTGGTGAGTTCCAGAAAGAATATATAAGAATAAAAGGAATTATAACTAACCAAAATCTCAACAAAGAAACGATGCTCCTAGTAAGAGGAGCGAGAAACACATTTAAAAGTTTTTAGAGATGATACTAGACCAGAAAGTTCATCAGAACAATGGCCATCCGAAGATTCGGATGATGAACCAAATACTCCTGCACAAAGGTCACTGCAATATTCAAAGCAAGATTGAATGTTGGCTTTATAAAGATACGAAAATACTCTCGGAAATAAGAAACTTCCGAGCAACGAAAAGAGATCCCAACCTTCTTGGCAGCCGACATGGATAAGGCAATGGGTTGAATGCATTTCTACCAAGAGAGATCTTTGATCAAAGTCAAACCAAAAACGTCAGCTAACGTAGCTTTCTGGTAGATCAGCCTGGATCACAAAAGCTTTGTTTTGCTAGCTTTGAAAATCACCACTTAGTCGCCCATTCAAAGCTCATCTTCAAGAAAAACGATTGTCCTCTTCCTGTGTGTTACACACACACACACACACACACACACACACACACACACAAATACATATATATATTTGTGTGAATGTGTATTTGTAACTCTTGTGGTTTCGGATACATATTCGTCTGCATCATATTTTTATGTCTTGAAGCCACCTTCTTGCTGGTTTTAAATTTCAGTCTTCCCAATATTGTAGTTTTTTCATCTACATTTCTCTATATCTGGACAATTGCTCTATTTATTTTAATGATACATTTCTATCTGCTGGAAGTGATTCTTCGATCAACAGAATTGCTAAAACAGTTAAATACTCTGTGGGATCTAGTTACATCGTTTTTCAATTTGATTTTTGGTTCTTTTAGCTGCAATCCTGCCAATGTCATTTTTCTGCAGTTGTTAAAAGAAATATCAATTACGTACCAGGGTTAAATTCAATCGATTATATCCATTTCCCAAAATATCAAATTCTACGCCAATGTTTAAGATATTATTACGAGGTGGTGATGAAAAGTTCCTGGCTCTGGATAAAAGAAAATGCAGTAGGATCAGTTAATCATGATTTTGTTCAATGTATTCTTCCCTCAGATTCGCTCACTTATTGCAGTAGTCCCTCAGGTTTTCTAATCCCGGTAAAAGAACGCGGAAGTTTGGACATTTATCGATACTCTTAAGGCTAGGATCTTTTCAGCACCCCTTCGAAGAATCGTAATAAGTGTTGCCTAGGTGGAAACAGTAGCGTAGTGGACAAAACACTATGCAACGGGCGTTTATTTACGTTACTTTTGTTACTAATGAGTTGGTAAAATAAGTACCTGTCGCGGCTTTCTATCAATATATTCCCAAGAATAGTCAGAACGGCAGAGAACTGAACGATATCATAGTATTTAGCCTCGTCAGTTTACATACCTAAAAATCTCATCTTGGTTTCAATTTAATCTACTAACATGTCTCCTCTGAAACTTCTTGGCTATAGTCCCATACAGGAAATTCTTATAATTGCAACCATCTTTCCTCCCCGTCCCACATAGTATGATTTATATAATTTAAAAAGCACGTCAATATTTTCCTTTCTTATGTAATATATTAAAAGTTTAATCTTGGGTGGCATACTTACAACTTTTCTGTTTTAATGATTGCGCAAAAACACGTTCTGGCAACGTTTTCAGACTCTAGTGTTTATTATTTTCTGGATCTTGCCAATGTCTATACTTATTAGTAAAATCTCCATGCTTTCATTGAAGCAGCTATGTATTATTCCAATTAGAAATGAAGCGGTGGACATATTTCTTGCATGCCTGAATGACTTTAAGTTAATGGCTGATTCACTCTAATTCCTTTGCTTTTCAAATCGTTTCTCATAATGTAGACCTTTCTATTGCAATGTCAATTTTTAAATTACTATTGTTGTTCTTATAATGATATATAGTATTAGAATAGATTTCCTTGTGTTAATTCAGGATATGTCTGGATGCTAACGTCCTACAATGCTTTTCAGGAAACAATCAAACTTCCAAATTTTTTGTAGCAATTTTAGTTATCTCTCTCTATTATATGTGTGTGTGTTTGTGTATGCGTGTGTGTGTGTGTGTATTAAGAAAGCGAATGGCTCAGGGGTTAGAGTGTTGGGTTCACAATCATGAGGCAGTGGGTTCGATTCCCGGGCGTGGCTGAATGTTGTGTTCTTGAGCAAGAGACTTTATTTCATTTTGCTCCAGTTCACGCAGCTGTAGAAACGGGTTGCGACTTCACTGACGCCAAGCTGTATCGACCTTTGCCTTTCCCTTGGACAATATCGGTGGCGTGGAGAGGGGAGTCTAGTGTACATGGGCGAATGGTGATCCTCCATAAGCAACCTTGCTGGCAGAGTCGTTAGCATGCCGGGCGAAATGCTTAGTGGCATTTCGTCTGTCGCTGTTTTGCGTTCAAATTCCGCCGAGGTCGACTTTGCCTTTCATTCTTTTGAGGTCGATGTAATCGACTTAATTCCTTCCCCAAAATTTCAGGCCTTGTGTTTACAGAAGAAAGGATTATTTTCTCTACGGAAACTATGCAGTGCCTGAAAGGACATTCAAATTTACCAAGCGAAGATATTAACCGAGTCTAGTAACTTAACACTAACTCCAATATCACCAACATTCGCTGAGGCTAGCCGGCAATGTGAACCGATCTAAGAGTTAACACGGAGACCATCAGGATTATATATCACTTGAAAACATTAAACCAATTTTGGAAACATTACTTTGGATATATATATATATATATACATATATATATATATATATATATATATATATATATATATATATATATATATATATATATATATACATATATATATATAATATATATATATATTATATATATATATATATATATATATATATATATATATGTATGTATGTATGTATTTATGTATGTATGTATGTATGTTATGTCAGGTCACTTTCGAGTGCTACTGGTAACATGTAACCCAGTTCAGCCTGTTGCATGGTCGGGTCGTCGGCGACTAAATCGGCAACCCCACCAAGCTTGCTTGGTGAGGAGGGTGTTTATTGGACACCCTGCGGGAAGAAAAACAAAACCAGTCAAAGGGCGGAGGAACTCTTGAGAGTCAACGGCCATCCAATAAATGTATTAAGGATGTATCATGCGCGGGGACATAGAAATAATCGGACTGAATACCCGATCGCGCGGTTAAACCATTGGGAGTGAAGGACTCCTAGCCTTTGTTAAGGCATCCTTCTAGGAGAAGATAACTCAGGTAACTGGGATAACTCCGACATAAAACCTGCGACTCAGTGGTTACCGATGATGTTGACTTGTTCTTCTTTTCAGATTATGACTGGTGTTGCTTAGTGAGTGGAATTGACTCAGTGCACATCCTTTTCTCACTTTAAAAAAAAATCTTGCACAGGCATTGCACGATAACAACATTGCTTGAGCTTCGTGCAATCGCCATACTCGATAACGAGGGGGCAGCCACCATGTATGTATATAAGTAAATAAATGGAGTTGAACGCAAGTGTTATTCAAATTCTTTTATTTTCGACATATACTTCGCAGACAACATTGGTTTTATTGCAAAGGAATAAACGAATGTAAAATAATGTAATCGTCTCATCAGGAAAGAAAGATAACCTATCTCAACAACAAGACATTATAACAATTTTGATGACAGCATAAATGATAAACAGAACGCTATTAAGTATTATTTAAAAAACCGTTAGTAGATCTGACGTCAAATGCAGACCCTAGGAAGAGAAGGGGTAAAGAAATAATAAGTAGAGAACAAATAAAGAGGGATACATTGGTTGAAAAAACGTTCAAAGGCTTGGAAGTAGATTTCTCTATTGAAGTAAAGTGCAAGTTACTCTAACTGTTCAAACTATAAAGACTGGTATAAATCACTTATATGAGCTAAATGTATGTTTCTCCCAGGGCTTACATTTGTAAGATCGCTCTATAAGTGTGCTAACAAGGTGATTCTTAGAGAAGACAATATGGAAGTGTTCAGAGTTGCAAATGTTACAAAGAATTTGAATAATACCTGCGTTCTACTCCATTTATTTACTTATACTATACAAATTACTGCACATTAACCCGGAGTTTCTACCTTTGAATAGGTCGCTACATCCTTGTTACTTCCGTGATCTTTGCTACGCTGGTAACTGTTTATTGAATTTTCCATGTTAACTGTAAATTCTCCCTTCGAAATTACACTTAAACATGGTTTTGGTCTTTTTGACTGCTTCTTCTAGCGTGTAAATCTTCCTGTTAAAGGGAACTTCTCCTGTGTTTAAATGTACATTATTGTATATATATATATATATATATATATATATATATATATATCGTGAAGTATATTTGCCACTTAAATGTGGCTAACCCTTAAGGGTGGATGCTACTGTAGTTTGTAGCCCAGGAAGACACCTCCTCCAGCTGGATATTGGCACACTTTCTGTGCCCTATCAGTATTTGCAAAGGGAAGTCATCCTTCTTACCTTCACTCAACGTTATACATACGGACCCGGGTTTTTGGGTATTAACCCGTCATCAGCGTGTGACAATCACCAGTTGTCGATGTGAAGTGCTGGAGGAAGTGTCATGCTGGGGCTACAAGCTACAGTAGCATCCACCCTTAAGGGTTAGCCGCATTGAAGTGGCAAATATACTTCACGATGTCGTGCAGCTACTGTGTATACCTCGCTCAGAGATTTATATATATATATATATATGTGTGTGTGTGTGTGTGTGCATGAATGCATGTATGTATGTATGTATGTATTTATGTATGTATGTATGTATGTATGCAGTACTATTCATATATTATCCATATGTATGTATGAGCAACCATTTTACTGAAGCAACATTAATCGTGCTGTAAAACTATGAAGAAGACTTATCCGAAGTGCATTCTGGTTACTGGCAAAAAAGCAATCCTTCCAATTTGTGATACGTATTTATTTATAACGTTATTTGCTACTGACCAACAAACAACACGGCACATTACATGCGACAATCGTGGCAAGGCATTCTGTACATATATATATATATATATATATATATATATATTATATATATATATATAATATATATATATATATATATATATGTGTGTGTGTGTGTGTGTGTGTATAGTTAATCCAAACATGAAAACACAAAGAGAAAACACAACGCGAGGACGTGGAACAAGTATAATGTTATTGGACGGTCAGGAAAGGAAAGAAAGAAGGAGAATTTAATGTTTGGAGCGGAGCACTTGGTCAGAAACATTGGATAAGAAAAGATCCAAGCAAGGGATCCGTTAAGTTGCGGGAAATAAGCAAATCAATAACAGTTATCCAGCGGTGTTGGGTAGACAAACACAGACACAAAGTGACACACGTACGAAGGTATATACGGGCTTCTACGCAGTTCCACTCACAGGGCACTGCTCTACTCGAGGCTATCGTAGAAGACACTTTTCCGATGTTCCACTAAATAAGACTGAACGCCAAGCAACGTGGCTGCAAAGCGAGTCCCAAACACACAGCTAGCTATGCTTGATTATATTTATGCGAATTTCTCTTTTAATCTAACGACGCCTATTTTATATCTTTATTATTATGCCTTTATTATCATTATTACATATCTTCTTTGTTTTCTTAATTTTATTAGTCTTGTTTACACGCAAAGCCCTCACGACTTCACACACTCACATACATACACACACACATATTTTGGTTAGTTCTGTACTGTCCATAATGTTTGTCTTCATGTAAACCCTTGTGCTTAATAAAGAAATTATTATGACATGTCTTTATTATCATTTTATACGTTAGAAATCCTGCCGCTTGTGAATAATCTCGACTGCCATTCCATTCTACAACTAGAATGGAAGAAGAGATACGAGAAAGGTAATTTATTTTATAAAATCCTACAGTGTTTTGCAAACGTCTGTCACCATTTCAAGGCAATACGGTATGATTTGAGGAATTTTCTGGCTGGGATTTGTAGTTGGTCAACTGACAGCGTAAAGGGTCTCCCGTTGTTCTCTAAAATCACTCGAATATAAGGACTTCGGACTGGATGTCTTGTAGCATTTGTTCTGTTTTTTATGTGTTCTGTGTGCAAATCCTTTCACAGTCTACTTCCCAGAAGACTTAATTCGTCTCCTGGTTTTACAAAATCATCCCTACACACCTTGGGTATTTTTAACCAAGTATTCTGTTGCTAGCATTCGAGTCAGTTTTCCATCTCGGGAGTATCTTTGTTCCCGCTCTTTTGTCTCAGAGGCTCTGTGAAGGGTCATGGGCGCCACTTTCTCCTCTGATAAAGAAAACAAAAATAAAGCTGATCGATCTGCTTCTTTGTTTCAGTATTACATTTTCTTCTGCACATTACTTCATTGATATTAATTCTCATGATAAGTCTTTCCATTTGTAAATACAGCTTCCATGTTTGAAGATATGTAGTTGACAACGAAGTAAAGCTAACTTTGATTTACTCCGGGTTTTTTTTTTCTTATAATTTCCATATCAACAACGTTAAAGACAAATTAAGCCATTGACTCGCAGTTTTGTTTTACAGCACCCACATTTATCTATTTGTATTACTTTCTTTTTTCCTTCATTCTTTCTTTCTTTCTTTCGTTCTGTCTGTCCTTTTTGTGATTGTGCTTACAGAGGTTGTCTATTACAGCTTTATATTCCATTTTACCGTGATTGTGTTTACAAAGATTGTCCATTACCACCTTATATTGTTTTGGTACACAAATTACCACAAGCTTTAGTATGTTGCCTTGTAGTGTTTGTTTGTTTTTCTCCCCGACTTACTCAACAGCTAAACTCGTTTTCTCCCCCCCCCCCAGTGTGTCCGTTTGTGTAACTCAGGCTGTACATAACCATGATTTTCTGCAGACACCCATCGTAAGGATAACACTGTAAATGTTTTCAAAAGAGGCAATATATTTCTGTAGTCTACAATTTCTAATATTCAAGACTTGAAATACAAGCCCATAAAATGCTATCATTATTCCTGTACTTAATTATGCACATCTATATTCGTATTTACCCATCAGACACCTGAACCATTACACATTTCTCTCCCCACATATACACCTCTCTCGCTCTCTCTCTCTCTCTCTCTCTCTCTCTCCTCTCTCTCTCTCTCTCTCTCTCTCTCTCTCTCTGCCTATCTATCTCAAATTTTTTCTCAGTAACCTCCATGATCATTTTCAGGTTATCTGAGACAGATAAGAAAGAGAGAGGAAGCTGTTCTGAGAACGAATCCCAGCTCCGAATACATGCAACGGAGTGGACGCCGTTAAAGTCACTCATGGGTCAGGTGGGGGTGTTAATCCGTGTAGCGGATTAAGTCTACCATCAAAAGAAATCCTTTTACCAGTTATTTATCAGTTTGATCCAAAACTTCTATTTCTTTTTTTCTTTTCTTTGTTTTTGGTCTTCCTACGGATAACCTATTCGTCTAAAGATGCATTTGCTCCTTTTCCTAATCCGATTTGTGCAGTCATTTGGGAAAATGACTATTTCTTAGCTGATGTTTCTTTCAAGTCTTTGATCTTTAGTTTAACTTGTTTGTATTCGTTTTACTTATTAACATGATTTATTACTTTTCAAATCAAGTTCGCGATATACTTGCATGGATCTTATTTCTGCTCTATATTATTTCCTCATAGTGTACAATGTCAGTTTGTCTTTCGAATATTTATGTTTTAAATTGGTGCAAAGCCAAAACCAATTTTGAAAGTGGAAGGCACTATCGTTTTGATTCACTAAATAACAGGTACGCATTTTATTGATTCCTGATAGATGAAAGGCAAAGATAAAAAGAATCTTTTTTTCTCCTAAAACTCTCTCCTAGATACATTGCTTCTTATATCCCCAGCATTTCATGCTTCAAACTTCCAACAAAGATCAAGATAGATGCATCTCTGGGATTCTGCTGCTGTTCTACATGCAAATGTCTTCAACGACATATCCTCTAAAAAGCAGAAAGACAGAAAAAAAGTCATATAACTGATCCTCCCTTGCTTACATACTCCATTCTTCACCTCAGTGATATGCTGTCTCTTCACTTTAACCTTTGAACTATGTCAGCTGCCTCTTCCATTCCACGGTTAACTGATCCAGTGTTACCTCCCTTCAAGCCCTCCCAACTCACTTGTATCTCTTCCCGTAGCCCAAATTCTATCCACCCTTGACTACCAGGCTTTGCATTAACATTATTCCTCATTCTTTTATATCCATACTGACATCCTTCTGAAACTTTTTTCTGCAGCTTCAAAATTGCTCAAAGGAATAGTAACTTCATCGGTATCACTTGCCTCCGTAAACCAACGAAAGCCCTGTCATAAATGCTAGTGTTGTACTGCTTCTAACTCGTGTATTATCCATAATTTTATTTTATTACTGGTTAGTTTGGAAAATAAGTGCAGTATCCGTAACTTTTGCTGGGTCTCTGAGATTACTGTTGTATAATCAAGAAATTACGGCCTGTGGGCTTATTACAGTGGAAAAAGCCCGATGTTCTAAAGAGATTTTTCTTAAACAAACTGAAAGCTTTCAGACCAGAAGCTCTGCTAATCATACTGTCGAAATAATCAGTTTGTCAAAGTAGGCAATTGATCAGATCTAACTCTCAATAAGTAGATAGATTAGATAAACTTTATTCACAAAATTTGCGAGTTGTAATCTTCCACACTTAACCATTGCTTTCTCGCTTCCATTTATTCCATTTTCAGAATTTGACGCTATATCTTAAAACAGAATAATTACTAACCAGAATGTTCACTAAAAATGACAGTCTCTACTCTTTCTCTTGCGACAAAATAATATACATCTCTTCTGTTTTCATGTTCAGTGGCTGTTAATATTGAATGTTCAAATTCATATTGTTATGATTTATCTTCGATTTGAGTCTAGTTTCCGACTTATTATATTAATTTTTCATGTTATCTCTTCCTATGTTGTACGATTCTATCACGTTCGTCTATATTTTTCGTCCTGAATTTTATATTACTTTGTTATTAGGGAAATACATATTTTGTTGTACAAATTGTTTCTGTATTATTATCAAAACTCCACAAATGTATATTGTGAATTCCATCACAAATTCCTTGAAACCCCTTTATAATTCTTGCTTTAAGTAGTTTCTTTTATATTCGTTCATTGCCAAAAGTTTCACGTCATCCTTAAATATTTTTGGTAGTTTTCTGTATTTATATAATTATAATTTTCTTTTGTTGTTGCTGTTGGAGCTTTAATTTACGTATCTCAAAATACAAAATCACCAAACTATTCTCTGTAGACAATAAGATTTCACTGAAGTTTTCTTGTTTGTAACCTCAAGTCTGATTTGGTTGAGAAGACTTATGAACATAAGCATTTCATTTGTGACTATCCTGCTTGCTTTTAGCCCAAATGTATCTGGTAATCTGGTTCCTCCAGCTTCATAGCAATGGACCACAGACATGATGTACACAGAATGAGAGTAGTCAACGCGTTATTCATTTTTAGGAGGGTTGGGAAGATCTGGGGTCTTGGTGGTTTTCGTCACTATTTACAATTGTACTTCAAATGTTTTCAAATTTCGTACATTGATTATGTTTTGTATACTAATTATGAAAATAAAATTCATTTTCCCTATAAATTCACAATTAAAAAGTTATTGGTTTTTAAACTTTGCAAAATTTGGGTATTTTAGCCAATCAGAAGCGAGTATTTTACACATCACCGTGGCGAAAAATTCTGTTTCCATACTAACCAAAGATGCACAAGGAAGAGGAGATACGAGAAAGGTAATTTATTTTATAAAATCCTACAGTGTTTTGCAAACTTTCATTTTTGAATTTTTAAAACTAATAAACGTCTGTTTTAAACAATGTTTCGACTGTTATTTCTAGCAACTCCTGTTGGTTTGTTTTTACCATAGCTTTTAAATATTTAATTTACTCGCGGATGTTTTAATGTTAACTTTGCTCGTGTATATTTTAACGTTTTGATTGTTATTTCTAGCAATGTTTTGACATGCCGATACCCCCACCCCACTCTTTCCGATGATGGAAGAGGCAGTGGACTCGCTGTTTTGGGGATTGGCCGAAAATTCTGAAAATTATCAAATTTTGATCACAATTTTTTTCTGGAATAAATGAGTAACAAATTCGGATTCAGCGTCAAAAATTACACCTATATGATGCATTAAAAATATTTTTAAAAATATAATTGTAAACAGTGATAAAAACCCATAAAGATCCAAGATTTGATAAAGATTTGTCGCCTGGAGTCGAATATCCTCTTTCCCAGGATGAGTTTCGTTAATATTTAGCTTCTCTTCATACTCACAACACACACACACACACACACACACACGCATATAGAACACCGTTTAAAATATTTGTATCACTATTTCTCATGCTGATACACATCAAATGTCTTCCGTTTCTACTGTTCACTATACACATGTGATTCCTCGTTGGTTCGATTTTGCATAGCATTTTTCTTTGGTAAGAGCTGCAAAGACTTCTAGAGAAATAAAAGAGTTAACATACCAAAGTACTCATTATTTTTTTAAAAATCACTTATGCTTTCGGTGATCATAGAGATGACAATTGATCATTATATTAAAATTTGCATAATGCGGAGAACTAAATGTCTTACGGCCGAGATTAAATTTCGCTGACATCAACTTCACAATAGAGTAAAGTACAGGCCAAATACTGGGGCAACTTAACTGACTAAATCTTCTGCAAAACATGTGGTTTTGCGCCTTTAATAGAAATTGATATTATAAGTATGGCAAGGCGGCGATCTGGTATAGTCGTTACCAGTCTGAGCAAAATACTTAGCGGCATTTCGTCCGTCTTCAGGTTCTGACTTCAAATTCCGTTTGGAGTCGATAACATAAGTATCAGTTGAGTACTGTGATCCAGGAAATCTACTTAACCTCTTACCAGAATCTACTAGCCTCGTGCTAAAATTTGAAATCAATGTTGTAAGTATGGTAAAGTATAGGACAAAATGCTGTCATACTTTTTTAAGTCTTTTTACTTTCTGAGTACCAGGGGAATGTTTGGGTCAACAAGAACGACTGAAACTCTAATTCCGGATGAATTGTATATTTATTAGGCGCAGGAGAGGCTGTGTGATAAGAAGCTTACTTGCCAACCAAATGGTTCTGGCTTCAGTTTCAGTGCGCCAAACCTTGGGCTAGTGTCTTCTACTATAGCCTCGAGTCGACCAAAGCCTTGTTAATGGATTTGGTTAAAGGAAACTGAAAGAAACCCATCCTATATGTATATGTGTGAGCGTGTATCTGTGTCTATGTCTGTGTTTGCCCCCCTCCCCATCGCTTGTCAATCGATGTTGCTGTGTTTATGTTCCCGTAACTTAGCGGTTCGGCAACAAAAACCGATAGAATAAGTACTAGGCTTACAAAGAATGAGCCCTGGGGTTGATTTGTTCGACTAAAGGCGGTCGGTGCTCCAGCATAGCCGCTGTCAAATAACTGAAACAAGTAAAAGCATAAAAGAATATAAATATAAGAAAACAATATTACAAGTGTAAAAACCGTGATTCCTCAGTCACCACATAGACTCCTGGAATAACTTCTAGAATCGCCAGAAGAGTCATGAAAACAAAAATGAAGAAATTCTTCAGGTTAAACCGATGAAAGATGGTTTCAGAGTGTGGCAGGAATATCGTGGATCAATGGTTCCGTTCGATAATTTCTCTTGTAAAGGATATTTTAAATCATTTTGAATCACTTCCATTTCAATGAGTCGCTGAGTGACATTTGCGTGGTTGCACGAACAGCAAGAATTAGGAGCCAAGTTTCCCTCTAATCACTCACAACGCTCACACATACACACAACACACACACACACACACACACATATAAACACTCACACGTAAATGGATCAATGTCTACTTGTTTATTACTCTTTGGTTGTTTGATATACGTGAGTTTTCAAAATGTGAACTATATATATATATATATATGTGTGTGTGTGTGTGTGTGTGTGTGTGTGTGTGTGTGTGTGTGAGTGTGCGTGTATATATATATATATATATATATATATATATATATATATATATTAAATAATAAGTGTAGAAATTTATATTAATTAAAACCAGTGGCTTAGCATATTTAAAAAATCCGAAGATTAAAATTTGTGTCAACTACAAAATTATGAGGAATGACCCCTAAAGTGGACACCTAATATTTTAAACATATTTAAATATGCTAAGCCATTGGTTTTAATTTATTAATATCAATTTCTAACCTTATTATTTAATTTTAAATAAAAATGTTCTCCAACCGGTAAATTGGCTGCTGGAATTTATTAACTGCAGAGTAATTTCCGGTCTCAGCGCGCCAAAGTGAAGACATTTCAAAAATACACCCAGACATAAAATGTAGACCTGTATTTTGTAAGCGACAGACTACGTTGACGAACTTGCAGATATCTGCGTGTTTACATACGTAGATATTAACAAGTGAAACCATTACGTAGGTAATCGTTTTTTTATTTCGTATATCTCCATTTGCCTTGCTCATTTTTACGTTTTGGCGTCTTGCTAAGATATTTCTTGAGGACACACTCTTCGTGGTAATGGCGATTTGACGTCTTTGTTTAGTATTTTAGGTGTCCATTTTAGTGGTCATTCCTCTTAATTTTGTATATATATATATATATAGGTCATCTATTTGTTATGTCATGCTTTGCATTAATAAATAAGCTATAAATGTGGCCCAATCGATGCGTTTGTTAATCTGAGTTTTTCTTTATTTTCTGATTATTTGCATTTATATATATATACATATTCTTTACATGTTTCAGTTTTTAAAAGGGAACTATATATATTCTGTATTCTTTTACTTCCTTTAGTCACTTGACTATAGCCATGCTGGAGCACCGCTGCCGAACCGCTAAGTTGTTGCGAGGACGTAAATAAACCAGTATCGGTTGTCAAGCGATGGTGGTGGGGACAAACAGACACAAACACACACACATAATTATATATACATATACTACGACGGGCTTCTGTCAGTTTCCATCAACCAAATCCACTCACAAGGCTTTGGTCGGTACGAGGTCATAATAGAAGACACCCAAGGTGACACGCAGCGGACTGAACCCAGAACCATGTGGTTGGGAAGCAAGCACCTTACCACACAACTATGCTGCGCCTCCACACACACACACACACACACACACACACACACACACACATATATATATATATATATATATAATATATATATATATACACACACATACACGCAGGAGGCGGTACTGAAAAGCCCCTGGCTTTATGGATAAAGCGAAAGGCCGGGCTGGAGGCCCAATCTTCCGAGTGCTTTTACAGGACTTTGAAAAACTGAAAAACTTTTGCAATATTCTGTGAATCTGAGAGGGGAATATGTTGAATAAAATGATAATTAACCAATTCTCTTGTATTTTCTTTTTACCAAGAGGGAGGAACTCTTCAATAGCCCACGTATATGTATACATGTGTGTGTGTGTGTGTTTTTATGCGTTTGTGCGTGTGTGCGTGTGTGTTAGTCTGTGGGTGTGGGTGTGTGTAACTTTATTCTAAAACCGAGACGAATAATTATGGTGGAAATATCTGACCATAGTTCTGCTTTGCTCAATCCAGGCTAGTCGGACTGGAATTGAAAGAACTTCCACAGAAGCGACCTACCGTGAAAGATTGCACGCAAATAAAGCTACCTAATTTCCTCCAGATTACACCTTACTAATTAAAAGGATAAACCAATTGACAGTTTTATGTTGGGCTTTTGTTTGGCTTTTGACTCAAATGTCTGACCCAGGGAACCAGAAACCAAGCAGCTGGACATGATTCAACATCCAGACCTGCAATGATGTCACAGTTGTCCAGGACACAGTGAGCAACCTGCCAACTATCAAGGCTCTTGCAACAGATATGTCCACTGTGAATAAAATACTGGAAGAAACTACTCGAATCATGGATTCCTTGCAGCTCAGCAAGATAGTTTGTGTGTTTGACCAAGCACTATATGACAAGGCAGCTGAAGTTGTATGGAAAAATGACAAGAATAGAAACATAATCATGAGAATGAGAGCTTTCCACACAATTAGCAATTTCCTTTCTATCATCTGCAAGCGGTTTCAAGATGCAGAGCTCAGGGATATGTGTGTTGAATCAGGTGTCACAGCAGATGGATCAATGGCTGAGATTATGGAAGGTCACAAGTACAACCGTGCAGTCAGGGTACACAAACTTGTGTATGAAGTAATAATGAGGCTGGCTTGGAAATGGTTTCTTCCATTGATAGAAGACAATCATGCAGAAGATGTGCCTCACCTAGCAAAGACAATGAAGGTCATCGTCAAAGCAGTGTCTGTCAGGTGTCCCTCCAAGATGTTCTTGTAAATGAGTTTTGCACAAGGATCTTGGAGCTGTTTCAAACCTACCTTGAATCCCTTAGATGCGTGGACAGTCTGTCGGCTTTGTGCATGACATACATAAAGATGGTGGAGATCATGCTTGGCCTAATATGTGCTTCCACAGAAGGTGATCCGATCATCCATTTTGTGTCCATCCGAAAGATGATCCCATGGTGTTTTGCCTATGACAAAGTGAACTATACACGATTCCTGACCTACTACTATGCAATGATGTTTCGACTCCACAATAACCATCCTGAAGTCCATGCACACTTCATGAATGGTGATTTCGCAGTCCGGATTGGAGAACTAAATCAAATTGGACGTATACAAGTGGACCAAACAATCGAAGAGACAGTTAACAAGGACACCTAAACTCCTGGTGGCATGAAAGGTTTCATTCTGAAAGCTGAAGCAGTGGCTAGGTTCTGCTTAACCTCAGAGTATCGGAACTCATACTTGCGGCGACTGAGACACACAACAGCGGGAGGAAAGCACGAGTCCTTGAATATCCTTGACATCAATAAGTCAAGGATCAAGAAAGATGAAACGTATATCCAGTCCTTTGTCCGGCTCATGGAGGCAAGTTGGCTAAACCCATTTAACCCTGAGAATGAGGATCTTGTGAGCTAGTCCTGTGCTACTGCAGCACCACCAGACATAGAAAATATCTAAATGCTAACAAACATGGAGAGGAATCATACTAGGTCTTCAGACAAGGACGTGTCGAAGCTGTTGTGCCATCTGAAAAATACATGATGAGATGATTAACATGAAATTGAAAACTTTCTCGGACATCAGGGAGAAACCAAGGATGTGGTTTTCGAAGCTGACTGAGACTTGTTTGGTCACATGATCCTGGTAGCAGAACACAGAAAACTACATATGTCCGATGTACTGGCTCATCTTTTGGGCCCTCTACCATTTGCAGATGCCAATGGCGATGGCACTCTTCGTAAGACCAACAAAACACTCCTAGCTAGAGAGTTAAGGAAGAATGTTGCCCCAGCAGAAATCCTTCGAAATTCGTTAGCAATATTTATTGATGGGATGAGCTTGGTCCAGAGACTGAAGGGAAGTGATAAGACTTTCTCGCAGACCTCAGAGTCATTGATGACACACGTCCTCCACGAAGGAGCCCGGATTTATCGTATTGATGTTGTCTTTTATGTTTATAAGGAAACATCCATAAAAAATGCAAAAAGGATTAACAGGGGATCGGAAACAGGAATCCAGTTCAGAAGAATAGCACCTGGGCACATTATCGAGCAATGACGTAAGTTTCTCAGCCCCCCCCCCCCCCACACACACACTACAAAGCAATTCTGATAGAGTTCCTGGTGGATGAGCGTCAACATGTAATTTCCTTTAGTAATTTTCTTTTTCATTTGGAGCAAAACAATATAACATTGGCACTGGTTCGGTATTTCGTGTTAAAAATGAAAGAATAAGATTTATATTGCAATGCCATATAATATTGTTTCACTTTTCATCTTTCATTTTTCATTTTAAACCTATAATGTTGTTTCACTTTTATTCTTTCACTTTTAATTCTATAGTGATACATAAATGAAAAATTTACATCGTAATGTGAACAACATTATGCATCGGGAACTTTCTGTCTTTATCGCCATGGTGGCGGAAAGTGTATCAGTGTATGTGTGTTGACTGACATAACGAACGTCTGGAGGTGAAACTCTTGACCAAAAACAATTAGGCGGCAGGTACAAGGTATATAGAAAAAAAACCACATTTACCATTCAATTACCAGTTTATAATTATCGCAACAGTTGCAAAGTATTTACAATTACATATTAACCACTAAATTAATGGAGTCTCAATAAAGAAGGGAGATGAGACTTTCCCAAGATCAGCAAACACAGTCAGCAGCACATCAAACGGAGTTTCAAGACAGAAGCGAGATGAGACTTTTTCAAGATCAGCAAACTCATGCTGCAGCACATTAGATGGAATCTCATGAGAGAAGGGAAAGGAGACTTTCCCAACATCAGCTAAGACATGCTGCAACGCTTCAGATTGGAGTCTGAAGAGAGAAACGAGATGAACTTTCCCAAGATCAGCAAATGCATGCTGCTGCATATCAAATGGAGTTTCAATACAGAAGTAAGATAAGACTTTCCTAAGATCAGCAAAGGTATGCTGCAGCAGTTAATACTGAATCATTAAAACGTTTCCATTATTAGACAGAGGTCCGATAGAACAGCTCTCGTGAACAGACTACGTACGAATACGTTCTTCATAACTCCTTGAGCTGATTTCATATTATGATCCCTCCCAATTGTTATGCTAAACTCAAATTGCCGTTTCTGCAAAGATTTAAAATTTCCAAAGGAAACTACAGGCATGTGCTGCTTAGGTGGTCAAGTAAGATTGTCAGCTCTACCAGCACCTCCTCAACCTCTTATAGATCTTCTAGAAGGCAATTCCATCCAGCCAAAGGATTTTCTGAACAATAACAGACAATACAACTCTGCATTTCAAATGACATCGTATGCTGCATCTAAGGAGATAGTTGAACATGGATTTACACCGACGTTCAAAATTCAATGACAAGTCTATTACCTCATTATATATCCCTTTTAGTTACAAATGAACAACCACAGTTCCTCCAAATTTACTTTATGAGTGATGTAGGACAACAAACCCGAAGGTGGTATCAAAACTTCAGATGATGGGTCGTGTTAGATGCAGCGCCGACCGCCAGAAAGGAGAGTATATATACTAACAGATTTGCGGTGCGTTCAATAATCACATAACCCCCACCCTCAATTTTCCATGACAGGTTAGGGCCTGAAATACTCCAAACGGACGCATGGCATGTCGCTTAGTCGAATTAGCCCATTATTTGCTCCACAGATGTTTTACGTCGATATTGCACTTTCCCTTATCACATGTTTTAACAAAACTGTAATATATACAAACTATGCTATTTTAACCCCGAGCAACGCCGGGTATCTTTCGTAGTCCATGATAAATATTTAACCCTACTTTGCCGAAGAGAATAAACACAGGAGGGGGAGACCAACTGTAGAAGAGAGGAGGAGTTGGAGAGAGAAGTTGGAGAGAGGATGAGATGGAGAGAGCAAGGGGAAGAACAACAGAGTATTTTTATGACAATAATATATTGTTTCAAGATAATATGTACAACTACATGAGCAAAGAGAGACAATTAGAAAGACGTGGTGAAGAAACGAAATGAATGGGGAAAGGAAGAGGTAGAATTTGGGAAAGAAGGAAAGAAAGAAGTCGAGAGACGAAGAAAACAAGAGGAAAGAATTAAAAGCTTATGCTTATGTGTATGTTTGCATGTGTGTGTGTGTGTGTGCGTGTGTGTGTGTGTGCGTGTGTGTGTGTTTGCATGCGCGTGTGCAAGGTGTATGTGTTGCAGTGTTTCAACGCCGCATGCGTCTGTGATTGTGTGTGTACGCGTGTTAGAGTTTGACTGCGTGTCTGCGCACGCCCGTGTGTAAAGTGTGTGTGTGTGTGTGCGTGTGTGTGTGTATGTATGTATGTGCCAGACAGAGTAATAGACTTTAACACAGAGGAAAGCTGTATGTTTAGAGCTTTTCGTAAAGTACATCTGCATCACAGTTACTACTGTATTGTGAGAGAAGAAGAATTGAGATAGGAGCTGGTGGGGTGAGATAGAGAGACTTATAGAGAGACAATCACTGATAGACAGTAGCAGGCATAGAGACGGAGATTATAAACTGAGAAGCAGACAGACAGAGACTGAGGGAAATAGTGCGAGAGGTACGTAAAAAGACAAGACAGAAGCAACGATAGACAAATAGACAGATAGATAGATAGATAGATAGATAGATAGATAGATAGATAGATAGATAGATAGATAGATAGATAGATAGATAGATAGATAGATAGATAGATAGATAGATAGATAGATAGATAGATAAATGGATAGATAGATAGATAGATAGATAGATAGATAGATAGATAGATAGATAGATAGATAGATAGATAGATAGATAGATAGATAGATAGATAGATAGATAGGTAGATAGATAGAGACGGGGAGAGAGAGAGAGGTAGAGATAAATTGAAACAGTGGGTAAGAACCAGCAAAGAGAGAGGAAGACGGCTACAGTTACACAGAGACGTAGAGAATGAGAAATAGAGAGAGAGAGAAGTGGTGACAGAAACCGAAAGACAGAGAGTCAGACAGACGGACAGAATCAGATAGTTGTGGGGGGTGTTAGATCGACAGAGAAGGCAGGCAGCTAGAAATAAACACTGGCAGACACAGAGTTAGAGAGAGAATAACCGACAGAGAGAATGAGATGAAGGGATAGATAGACAGGTAAACAGAAAAAGGCATAGAGAAAAAAGATATAGATTTAAAGATAGATAGGCACAAGGACAGAGATAAATAAACAATGTGCATAGAGGGACAGAGAGACCACAAGTAAAATATAATGAGAGAGAGAGAGAGACATAGTGGGAGAGAGGGAGAGAGAAGTCAAGACAGACACACAAACAGACAGGCACAGACAGAAAACAGAAAGAAATAGATAGTTATAGACAATGAGACAGGAAGAATTAAAAACGGTAAACATGCAGAGAGGAGAGTATTAAGCAAGACAAAAAAGAGATAACGGAACATACAAATTAACATTGAAAATAAGAGAGAAATACAGACATAGAGAGAGAGAGATAAAGAGAAACATACAGAGGTAGACAGAGAGAGAGAGAGAGAGAGAGAGAGAAAGAGAGATGTCGTTGATAGAATTCAACAGTGTTGTGTAATAGCGTTCATATTTACCGCTTAACCATATCTTGTGATTATATACACACACACACGCGCGCGGACATGTACAAGGTGATGCGAGTAGGGAAATGAGGAAGAAAGGGATAAAGGGAGTAAGAATGAGATATGGAAGGTGATACAAACAAACCAGAAAATACCTAGAGAGGGATAGATAGATGGACTACCAGAGAGAGAGAGAGAGAGAGAGAAAGGAGGAGGGAGAGAAGGAGAGAGAGAGACGGGAAGAGAATGCGTGAAGGAAGGATAGAAATGAGTGAGTGAGGACATGACAAACAGGATAAACTAGGATAAACACTGAGAGAGAGGTGGAAAGAGAGAGAGAGAGAGAGAGAGAGAGAGAGGACAGAAGAGAATGATAAAAAGATGATAGAGTAGAGAAAGAATGATAGAATGAATAATATGTGAAAAAGGTCGAGAGAGGAGAGAAGAAAAAGTGAGACGAAAGGAGGAGGCGAATGAAAAGAATGTAAAAAACAACGTTTGAGTTGTCGACACTAAGATAGAGGAAGAAGGGGAAATGATGTAGGATAGAGCAATATAAGAGAGAGAGAGGGGAGAGAAAGAGAGAGAGAGAGAGAGGGGGAGAAAGAGAGAGAGAGAGAGAGGTGGGAGAAAGAGAGAGGGAGAGAGGTGGGAGAAAGAGAGAGAGAGGTGGGAGAAAGAGAGAGAGAGAATAAAGAAGGTAGTAGTAGGAGAAAGATAGAAGGATATAAGGTAAAAAAGAAAGCTTAAAAGAGTTGGAGGAATTTGAAAGTGAGAAGTCAAAGGTTAGTGTAGTAGATTATAGTACAGTACTAGTGTGACACTTGCTACTGTATCACATGTCAGGGATTTGTATAGTGAGTGAGAGAAAGTGTGTGAGAGAGAGAGAGAGAGAGAGGGAGAGAGGGGGGAAACGAAGGTGAGAAAGAGTGAAGAAGAGAAGGAGAAATGGAGGAACGGAGAATAGGGATAGAAAGATGGAGAGAGGAGAAGTAACAGATTGTGCTGTCTTTCATTCTTTCTCTCTGAGATCGATAGAGAAAAAGAAGAAACTGCAAAAAGTGTTTGAGTTGAAGAGAGGGAGAGAGAGAGAGAGAGAGAGAGAGAGAGAAAGAGGAAGAAATAAAGAGAGGTGAATGGAGAGAGGGGAAGAAAGATCAAGTGAGAAGGTAACAGAGAAGAGAAGGGGTAAAGTCAGAGTATAGTAAGTACTATAATGCATAAATTTAATATTTTCCACTAATATCACATGTCGAGAAATAACAGGTGTATAGACAGATATATAGGAAGTTCGTTTTATATATTAGAAAGAGACTGTGCACAAGAAAGAGAGAGAGGGGAGAAAGAATCAGAGAGAACGAGAGAGAAGGGAGAGAGGGAATGAGAGACGGTGTGAAAGGATAAGGGTTGAGAGAAATAGATGAAGGAGGAAATAGAAGGAAAACGTTAGACTTATAGTGTTGTACAACCATATTAACATTTACCACGACTTCACTTCGCAAAAAACTTAATCGTTGAGATAGATAGATAGAGAGAAGAGAGAGAGAGAGAGAGAGCGCAAGAGACAGAGAGAATGTGTGTGTATATCTGTGACATACAGAGTGTGAGTTTGTATTAAAGATTGTCTCTGAGGTTGACTAAAAATTGTGAAATACACCCGCCACCATCATATTATATAAGAGAGGCAACTAAAGGAGGAGGTATGAAGGAAAACAAGAGAGAGAGAGAGGTGGGTTGAGAGATGGTGATGAGAGATTAACAGTTATCATGACATCACAGTTGAAGGACAGGTGCTGAGAGACAGTAAAAGACAGAAAGTGGGAGAGAGATTTGAGAAAAGATTGACCAACAGAAAAGAGAGGAAGAAGATAATTGTGGAGAGTAATAGAAAGGATTTTAATTTTTAAAGAGGACAGGAAAGGAAGAAATATATAAAGAGAGGGAGAGAGAAAGACAGTGGAATAGAGAGAAGTGAAATAGGGGTGAGAGAAGTGAAATATATAACAGATGTAAAAACAGAAAATATCGAGAAATAGAGAGAGAGAGAGAGAGAGAGAGAGAGATTAAGTGAAGGAGTAAATTGCTACATTAGAGAAAAGTTGATAGAGAGAAGGAGAGAAACGGAGGGGAGAGAAACGGGCAGACGGACAGACGGAAAGACCGAGAAAGAGAAAGAAAGAGATGGTCAAACATAAAAAGAGAAACACGTACACAACCACTCAGATAGACAGACAGAGGGATAAGCAAATAGAGATAGAGAGAGAGAGAGAGAGAGAAAGAGAGAGAGAGAGAGAAAGAGAGAGAGAGAGAGAGAAAGAGAGAGAGATAAGGGAAAGACAGACAGCTAAGTCGGAAAGGAAAGTGAAACTAAGTCTTTTACAATATAGGACATCAAATCTAGTAGATACATACATACATACATACGCACACATGCACACATACACACACATGTATTTATATATACACGCATATACACACATTTGTATTTGTATATATACACATATACACACACATCACACTTAAATTAGAAATACGTGATACAATGAAAGAGAGAATGGAGGAGAAAAGCAGAGAAGGAAAAGAGAAAGAGAAGAAGAGCATTCAAACTTATTATACATCATATTTAGGCATTTTTACCAACACTACAAGACTAGCAGCACACCGCTAACCACCTGCTTTTGTTTCTATTTGTAGCCAATACGGAACTACACTGGAATATCAGTCACATAGTGACTCTAAATCCATCGATTATAGCAATAGCGTTCTCTGTTTGTGTACGCCCGTGTACGTACACACACACAGACTCACACACACAAACGCACGCACACACACACATATATATATATATATATATATATATATATATGTATATATGTATATATATCGAGAGACGATATATATAGATTTTGTGTTGTAGGGTTTTTGTAAATTGATTTTGCGACATGGTTTTTAGTTCCTCACTAACAGTGCTTTCACTTTGCTTTTTGAGGTTGAACTCGCTGGGAATGATGCGTCAAAACTTTCCATTTCTATGTTAGTTAGAAGACATTGGAGCCGATCATCCATTTTTAGATATTTCTGAGTATAAGAAATTGCGCAATTGACTGCATCACACTTGCGTGAGATAAATAATTTATTGATTGATCAAGATCAAACTGATTGATATATTCAAAGCGTGTGTGTGTGTGTGTGGTGATTAGTGTCTGAGAAAGGCGATAATCTCAGTGGACTTCACTAAATCAACAATGTCGAACGCTCTATTGATTTTATCATAACAATTTCTATAAATCGATCCCATAGTTGAATATTATTTATCGTCATCAACCAGGTGCCCTTCCTGTCTCTATGGGTCGGCTTGTCAAGCCTCTTGAGTTCCCTCTGATTTGTGCTGCATACACAGTCAGCCAGGAGTATGTTTCCAGTCCATTCTTTCATGTCGTCATATATATTTTGAATTGCTAAGTCTAAGTCTAATTCTGCAGACTGTGGTTTCAGGTCTAAAGAGATAAAACGTAGATTCTACTCCTACGTTTCCTCCAGCGCTTTACTAATTCAGTTATTGAGCTTTCTCCTAAGATCATTCGACATTGACAGCAGTGACAACTGTCCACGCTTTTACCAATATTTATTTTTTTATTATTTAGGCGCAGGATTGGCTGTGTGGTAAGAAGCTTGCTTACAACCACATGGTTCCGGGTTCATTCCCACTGCGTGGCACCTTGAGCAACTGTCTTCTACTATAGCCTCGGGCCAACCAAAGCCTTGTGACTGGATTTGTTAGACGGAAACAGAAAGAAGCCCGCCATATATATATATATATATATGTGTGTGTGTGTGTGAGTATGTTTGTGTGTCTGTGTTTGTCCCTCCAACATCGCTTGACAACCGATGGTGGTGTGTTTACGTCCCTGTAAATTAGCGATTCGGCAAAAGTGACCTATATAATAAGTACTAGGCTTCTAAAGAATATGCCCTGCTCGACTAAAGGCGGTGCTCCAGCATGGCCGCAGTCAAATGACTGAAACCTCTGTGGGTTCTATCCTACCAGTAGTGGCGCCGAGTAACCCTTGCCCGGATATTTCATCTCTCACCATTCAGCCATGGAATCGACAGTTTTGTATCCAGTCAATTGTAGTCACCATTGACCATCGCAAAGATAATGGTTTGCCGTTCACTTCAAACGAAGTGTAGTTTATAGGTAATAGTGACACGCCTACCCTAAAAACAGTGGCAGTCAGACATAAACAAAATGTCTTTTCTGTTTTCGATCTCGTCTCCCATCTGTATCTCTGAATACATGTATAACAATATGGCTACAATGTTCTCTTTACATCTATGTAATTCCGAGTTCTATCTCACTGCGTGTTATGTTGAGAAAATATTTCTAACATAAACTCATACCAACCAAAGCATTGTGAGTGAAATTTGACAGAAAGAAACTGAATGGAAGTTCGACAAAAGGTCCGGCCCTGCATTTATATGGTGAGTTTAGTATACTTAATCCGTCCCCTGGTTTAACAACACCACCTGGCGTTTGTGTCCTTTAGCAGGGTTCACTCAGTTGCAAACAATCGGGACAAATCTCTTGTTTAAAATGGATTAACCCCTTCTTCCACCCCACGATCATGAAACTACTGAAAATAGGTCACGGGCGATGCCCTTCTTAGCCACATAAGAAAAATAAAATAAGAATCTCCATATATTTCCCAATCAGTCTTTAGTGGTGAGTTCAAGCCTGGCCACCGGTATTCCAGATAACCTTTCCTAAAATGTATGTAGACACGCTAACTAGAAGGTCAGCAGAAACCGTCTACAGCTTAATTAAGAACTTTCCTTTGATCGTTTATTACCTTGTGAGACTATTCGATTACACAACTGAAAATCAATACACTACCTATTAGTGTTTCGTTAGTTTAGAGTTCCACCTCTAAGTAATTCCCCCTAACTAATACCTCTCCCAGAGTTCTCTCTTTCTCTCTCTCTCTCTCTCTCTCACCGTTTGTAAGCATTCTGTTTACATTTGCTTTTCTTACCTTTCTTCTGCTTGTGTGTCTCTGTCACACTCTCCTGTCTTTCTTCCTTTGTCGCGTTCTTTCACTCTCCCTCTCCCTCTCTCTCTCTCTCTCACTCTTTCTTTTATTCCCCTTCTCTCTGTGATCATACCACTATTTCTGCTAAATAAGTGAAATCTCTGTAATACAGCTTATCGCCACTGATAGGATTCATTGCGCTTGTCGCAGCTCAATATCTAAAATGTGTGAGATTCTTAAGTCTTAACCTAAATATGTTTCACATTTATAACAGTCAAAACAGTGGCGAGTTAAATCATTAAAATTGACATAAACTAGAAACAGCAGCTAAATATACCTTAAAATTTCTCTCTCTCTCTTTCTCTCTCTCTCTCTCTTCCACCCCCACACTCAAAGGCACTCTATGTCCTTCAAATATGTAGACTGAATAATGCAGTCGTTAATACGCAAAAAGACTGGTTAACTACATTTGGAACGACAAAGGATTGAACGACTCGTCCACTTTGGCAATCGAAACTGAACAATGTCGCTATAAAGAGAAGCGAAGCCTCAAAAGTCTCTTGCCTCGAAACAACAAATTATCTATTTTAAAGTAAAATTTCACGCTCTTAAGGCAATATGCACTTATTAAAGCCTTTGAAAATGGCAGTCGTCAGTAAGTGATTTGTCGAAAGCATTTTAAGAGAACTAAAAATCGTTAATAAAACATTCAAATTGTCGCCATTTTAAAAGCATAGATGGTCAATTTAAAGTTTTTGTTTATTATTCGCAAATATTTGCAACTAGGGTAACATGCTCAAACATTAATTTGCTGACTAAAGCGTTAAACTTATAGAATTCGTTACAATATATATAAAAAAAGAATGTGCTTAAATTTATGGAATAATTTGAAGTCTTTGAAATGCTATATACTTCAAATATAAGTAGAAATAAGTAGAACTTCAAATAAGTTAAATTGCTGAAAATATGCAGACTTCTAAATCATTAATATGGCTATTGATTTTAAACACATAAATATTGTCATTTATAATTCAACACACTTCTTAAATCAGAAAATGTTGCAAAATAAAATGAATACATTTAAAACATACTTAAAACATTCCACAATCAGAAAAAGTTTAAAACGTGTAGATAAGATTTAAAACGTGTAGATAAGATCTTTCATTGCTAAAAACAAACATCTTAACTCGTATAGTTCTTCATATTATGCTTATTCTTCCTCTTTTCCTCCTTCTTCAACTCCTGTTGCTGCTACTTCCCTGCGTTGATTACAATGACGGTTACAAAATATATCTCGTTATTTATAGTATTTCTGTGGCATTATTCCGAGTCATCTTTCAAAGATGATAAAACCTGGGTTCTCTGGTCCTCACTAGAATACAACGACCGTTGGATTTTACACTCTCATTTGTCTTCAAACGCCAAACGTCATTTAGAAATTTCATTCACTATTCGAAACCGCATTCCTTGCTTGAATACGTTAGGGTATCATTAGTAATACTCGATTATACCAGCCCAGTACTTGAATAGCAATATATTTTATTGACATCGAAAGAACGAAAAATAAATTTCACCTTAGCGGGATTTGAAGTCACAACGTAAAGAATAGGAAATAAATATCGTAAGATACTTCATACAACGCTCTATTGATTTTTCAAATACACCGTTCATATATTGAAAACAATTTTGTACATTCTTTACATTAGTCAGGGTGTTGTTATCATTTTGATTGTTGCTTTTACTTCGTTTAGGCTGTTATACGCTCAAATCTTCTTCAAGTGTCTTGTGATTTGCCTTAGCACTTTGATAGGAGATTGAGCTCAGAACATCTAATTGACAGCACTGCATTAACCAAAGATTTTATCCACTACGCTATATATATATATATATATATATATATATATATATATATATATATATATATATAGAGAGAGAGAGAGAGAGAGAGAGATGGATAAATAGATAGATAGATAGATAGATTTGTGTGTGTGTGTATATCAATATGAAATATGAAAGAAATTGTTGTATACAATGTTCAGTTCCACTAAGACAGTGCCACTTAACGTCTGAGTGTTTCATGAGTTTTAACTTACTAACGCGCGAAACACTCGGTCCTTGACTCATTCTCTTACTTCTAGTAAATATTAAGAAAAACATACATTTACTCGGATTTTCAGTTCCTATTTTTCCTGCTTGCAGCACCATACCTATATATATATATATATATATATATATATATATATATATATATATATATATATATATATATAAAGACTTGAGGTGAAAAATCACAGAAATATTGTTTGTGTAGATAAAGATCCATTGCAACATGTACAGTGTCGACCGGTTTCGTTTCGCTAATCATGATTCAATGTTATGAAATCAGAATAAGTTTTTTTTAATTTAATCTTGCGTAGAAGCAGATATGATACAGTTTGGCGGTTATACAGGAGAGTATAGCTCAAGAGAGATCATAATCAGTGAATATAATGTTTTTTAGCTAAAGAGATAATCAGTGGATATAATATTTCTAAGGGGTAGTAAATCTTTTTTCCTTTTTTCTGGTTGATTTTTTTATTTGTGAAGTCCATTATACATTCATGTTAAGTTTTGGTTTGCATTTTTTGATAAATGTAGCCTCTTTATTTAGTCGTTGTTGTGTTGAGGTACTTTTAGTGCATTGGAATAATGGGAATATTGTGATTTGTGGTTGGTGTTCCTTAGCACATCCTTTTATGTGACCACAGAGTGGTATTTGACGGTATTGGGGATGGTAGATTTGTTGTTTGTGTAGTGTACATCTACGTCCTAGGGACATTCCCGTTGAACCTATATAGCTCCTACTGCAGCCGGACGTCTTATGAAATTTTCAGATGCGCAAGTGAAGTCAGTTTAATTTTAAATGTTTGTCCCTGTTTAAATTGGAATTATGAGCCTGCCATTAGGTTTGGACATGTTCCACAGTTCGGTTGTCCACATTTTTGAACTCTTGCTTCCGTTATTTTTTAGTATAATTTTAGTGGTTTCGGTTGTTAGTGGTTTTGGCTGTTTGTTACGTTTAATAATTTTATGGGTGCGTAGAATTTCATACAGCTTAGGGTCTTATGTAGTATTGCAAGATTTTGTATAATAGTGTTATATGCTTCATTGTTCCTAGGGTTGTATATGGAAGTATAAAGTAAAATGTTTAGAACCGGTGTGTTTTTTTTTTTACCTCTCTTAGTGTTTGTGTATTAATTCTTTTTGCACGTTTTATCCTATCTTCTATAAGCAAAGTTGGGTAGTGTCTGTCGACGAGTATATTTTTAAGTTCTTGTAGTTTGAGTTCTCTGTTGTTTTTTCCAACACTATCGCGACGATTGTTCTCGCTAAATTAAATGGGATATTTATTTTTATATGTCTCAGGTGGCATGAACTAAATGATAAGTATTGTTTCGAGTCTGTAGTTTTGTATAATATGTCGGTTTCTATTTTTTATCTACTTTAAGATTAGTATATCTAGAAAAGGAGTTCCTTTTTGTTTAGTTCCATTGTGAACTGTATATTTGTATTTATGCTACTGAGAAGTCTTTTGAATTCCAAAAGTTTTCCATGTTCTCATTCCATAAAATGAAACAGTCATCCAAATACATTTTCCAGTTTTCCTTTATGTATTGGGAAAGGGGGTTTCAGAATTTTGTGAGTGACTCCTGATATACTGTGAATTACAAATAAACCATTGTCAGGTAAACATGAACGGGGGATGGGGCTTTTTTCCCATCACTACTCCAAATTGTCTCGGTATACAGTGGTGTCAAACATGAAGTCATTTTCTGCCATTAATAG
Organism: Octopus sinensis; assembly: GCF_006345805.1. Lineage (NCBI taxonomy): Eukaryota > Metazoa > Mollusca > Cephalopoda > Octopoda > Octopodidae > Octopus > Octopus sinensis. The sequence goes on along the minus strand of NC_042998.1, from coordinate 57,673,610 downwards.
AAAAGTTGACATTTTTGACAACACTGGAATGCTAGTACTTATTTATAATCCTTACATTTGTAACTCATAACGCAATCAAACGATATTGAAAGGTCGTGTGTGTGAAATTCAATAAAGTAATTCAAACCGTGTGATCAATGTCATGCCTCAAAGAAGAAAGAAGACCTAATGCTTCGGGCAAGAAGCCTCTTTCGAAGGCAGCGCGGAAGATAGACAATAAAAGTTGTGGAGCGGGTGGAGATAATACTGAGGGCACATAATATGTCAGAAAGCGAAAGTGTCTAATATCGTTAATTAAGCGCCATACCTATATATCTGTGTGATTTTTAAAAAAAGAAACTGAAACGTGGACCTCAAATATACAGCAAAAAAGATAGGGAATTTTACAGTAACTTACACAGGGAAAGAATTGGCAGATCGATAGAGCATTGGATAGAAAGCTTTACTTTTTATAAATCTTAAATCAGGAATTATTCTGAAATTTTAACAAATAAAGAAATTTGAATCATAAAAATTAAACCATGAAGCATTCCACTGTTAGGAATATAAAACTCCGCACAGCTGGACATTTAAAGGGTGCAGTTATAATCATTCTCTGCTAAAATTCTCTTCACTCCTAGAATCAACTCTGCCAAGGTTAACATTGCTTTTCATCCTTTCGTGTTCGATGAAATAAAAAACCAATCCAGGACAAAGGATCTGTGGAATTGGTATAACACCGGATGAGATATGTTGTAGTCTCCCGCTCTGTCTTCAAAAGGTGGCTTTTGCCCGAAATATTAGAATTTTTCTCTTCCTTGCGGTATGAATTTTATCTCCAAGTTTGAATCACATTATTGCATTTGACAGATGCAGCCTTTGAATACCTTTCCGACTCTGGACATTCTAAGTTCATGCCCAGCCTCGTCTCACCAGAAAAAATATATCTCTATTAGAAGTTGAGCATTAGAGCATTAGCAGTTAGAACAAACTAATGGAAGCCTGAGTTTCATGGTTCTATCGGAAAACCAGTAGCTAAACTCCATACTGCCACATCACTATGCACGATATCCCGATGATTCGGTGACTCTTCATCACTTCGATTAATGTTGAAAGAAGACATTTACTCACACAATTTATAGCGGTTGTTGACATCACGAGTGGTTGGTATGGAAATCACTCTTGAACAAATAGAAGTGGTCACATAATATGTCGCAAGAAACAATAGTTATCTTAGAAAAAAAGAGACAAATTCACTCGGAGTATTTTAACATAGGATATAAGTTATAAAAGTTAAATCCATTTCACGATCACTATATTAGATAGTTGCAAGTAAAACTACGAATTTCAGCTAATCGTGATATTTAATTACTGAGAGTGCACGACTCAACAGACAGACGGTGTTATGACTTTATGTCAATGTCATTTATAAGAATTTTACGTATAAAATTATGATTGTGTGTGTATGTGTGTGTGATTATACATGTAAATTTTTATTGAAAGTCACTCAACAAGTAAAGTGCTATTGGGGTTTCACCTGTGAACATGTCGGCTAACATTGATGAAAACCATTACAACTGCACACGTCGCACGTGTTCATACATGAGTGTATGAGTGTATCTGTTCTTGAGTATGCTGCTACTTTTCATGTTGCCTCTCTCCCCCCTCTCTCTCTGTATGTATGTAAATAGATATCATACGTGCAGCATTTTTTCAATCGCTGAATCCTCATTTTTATTCTATTTTTCCTTATATCAATGTATCTTTCCTCAAAGCCACGAGCATTCTTTCTCTTTTCTCCCAAACCATGTTTTCCTCTCTTAATTCTCCTATCTCTCTCCCACTAACCACAGTCTCTCCATTGCCCAATACACTTGATATCTCTTTCTCAGAGGCATTAAATTTGCTCACAGCATAAAATTTATTCCTCTGCTTGGATTGCTTTTATTGACCATTTACTGAGGTAGTACATCACTCGTTTCTTTATATTATACCGTTTTACTATATTCAAATATAAAATATCTCGTTATTATCTGAAAAGAATAAATCGTACGGAAATTCTACATAATATTTCATTATATATTCAAACATGTAATGAAAAAATATTTATTTAAATTGATAAACACATTTATACTTATATTATGTATGTATCAAAGTATGCATTAAACATTTTAATGAAGAATACCTACATTAATGTATAAATACATGATTTCATTCTTTTATTCTATTATAAATTTCAACCTCAGTGAGGGCTTCGTGATTAGGGTATTCGGCTTACGATCGTAAGCTCGTGAATTCCATTCCCGGTGACGCGGAGAGTTCTTAAGCAGGACACTTTTTTTCAAGTTGCTCCAGTCCACTCAGCTGGCAAAAATGAGATGTACCTGTATTTCAAAAGTCCAGCCTTGTCAAACTCTGTGTCACATTGAATTTCCTTGAGAACTACGTTTAGGGTATACGCAACTGTGTAGTTCTCAGCTACAAGCACGCTAATTTCGCAAGCAGGCAATTCTGTTAATCGGATCAACTGAAACCTTCGTCATCGTATCCGACGGAGCGCCAGATTAAGACGTTTCAACCTTAAGATTACACACACATAAATACTTAAAAGAATGAGGTTCAATCATGGCGGTCAATTACTCCAAAAATTTCAGCATCTTTTTTTTTACAAAAGTAGTGAGAAATAGAATATTTATGAGCATTTGGTTGAGTAAGAACTTCGCTTCCCAACGAGTTGGTTTCAATTCCACTGCACAACACCTTGAGCAAGTGTTTTCTTCTGTATCCAGACCGACCAGTGCCACGTGAATGAATCTGGTGGACGAAAACTGTTTGGAAGCCCGCCGAATATGTATATATTTTTAAATAATATATGCTACCGGAGCTGGAATTACAGCGGCTGCTGGCACCAGACTTGCCCTCCGGTCGATCCTCGTTAACGTATTTGAAGTGTATTCATTCCCATCGCGGGGCCTCGACAGAGTCCCACGTCGTTATTTTTAATCACTACCTCCTCGTGCCGAGAGTGGATAATTTGTGCGCCTGCTGCCTTCCTTGGATGCGGTAGCCGTTTCGCAGCTCTCTCTCCGGAATCGAACCCTGATTCCCCGTTACCCGTTGACACCAAGGTCGGCACTTACCGGGCCGTCGACAATTAATATTCACACAAATATGCAACCGAAGAGTTTAAAGTACCAGTAATGATAAGGATGTTGACTAAGAGAACACAAACATGGTTTAAACAGTAAGCATGGCAGGAAAAAAAAACGTACATTTAAGCAGTACAAAAACAACAAAAAATGGAAGGTACAGGTTGATAGAAGAAAAGCAGGACAAAAACGGCTTTATCGATCGCATTCTCACTTGGAATGGATTTTTGTAATTTTTTCAAGACTCATACACGCCCTGATATCGTCGGTATCTACATGTCAAATTTGAGCTGAATCGGATGGAGGATGCCCGAGATCCTAGAACACACACACACACACACAAACACAGAACGGAATCTTATATAATAGATTTTCTTTTCTTTTATTCTTTTATATTGTTTCCGTCATTTGACTGCGGCCATGCTGGAGCACCACCTTTAGTCGAACAAATTAACCCACGAACTTATTCTTTGTAAGCATAGTACTTATTCTATCGGTCTCTCTTGCCGAACCGCTAATTTACAGGGACGTAAACACACCACCATCGGTTGTCAATCGACGTTGTGTGGGACAAACACAGACACAAAAACATATACATATACACACATATATATATATATATACGACGGGCTTCTTTCAGTTTCCGTCTACCAAATCCACTCACAAGGCTTTGGTCGCCCGAGTCTATAGTAGAAGACACTTGTCACAGGTACCACGTAATGGGACTGAACCCGGAACCATGTGCTTGGTAAGCAAGCTACTTACCACACAGCCACTCCTGCGCCTATTACATACATACATATATATATATATGCATATATATATGTATGTATGTATATATTATATATATATGCATATATATGTGTGTATGTATGCATGTGTATATACATGCATATATATGTATGTATGTATGTACATATATATATATATATATATATATATATATATATATATATATATTATTTATGTCAGGTCACTTTTGAGTAATACTGGTAACATGTAACCCAGTACAACATGTTGCATGGTCGGGTCGTCGTCGACTAAACCGGCAACCCCGCGAGGGTTGCTTGGTGAGGAGGGTGTTTATTGGACACCCTGCGGGATGGAAAACAAATCCCATCAAAGGCCGGAGGAACTCTTGAGAGTCAACGGCCATCCAATAAATGTCTTAAGGCTGTATTATGCGCGGGGACATAGAAATAATCGGACTGAATACCTGATCGCGCGGTTAAACCATTGGGAGTGAAGAACTCCTAGCCTTTGTTAGGGCAGCCTTCTAGGAGAAGGTAACTCAGGTAACTGGGATAACTCCGACATAAAAAACCTGCGGCTCAGTGGTTACCGATGATGTTTGACTTGTTCTTCTTTTCGGATTATCGCTGCTGCTGCTTAGTGAGTGGGATTGACTCAGTGCACAGCCTTTCCTCACTTAAAAAAAATCTTCTTGCACAGGCATTGCACGATAACAACATTAATTAAGCTTCATGCAATGGCCATGCTCGATAATGAGGGGGCAGCCACCATATATATATATATATATATATATATATATATATATATATATGGTAAAGAAGTCCTCTATGTGGCCACGTGGATCTGATTCAGTTACACAGCGTGTCTCATTGACCAATATCCTTCAGAGATGCTATATAAACATGTCTTATACATAAGTACAAGGTTTGTGTGCATGCTTGTCACGCATCAGTTTGGCAAGAAGAGGCTCATAAATTAAGAACCAGATTTTAAGATACGTACTAAGACATTACTATGACAAATAAGTATAAGAATAGTATGTTTTGATATGCGTAACTAAAGATGCAATATTGTATAGAAAATACTTGAACTCAGACCACAGACACACACGGTTTCGGTGCACTTATCAGGTCTGTTTGGTGGTTTTGATCTAAAACCTACATTATTACGGTAGTGAAGCAAAAGTCATCAATAAATAGAAAAAGTGACTGATCGATGAACAGAGTGATTGATTATTTGATGATTGGTTGTATATTTAGTTGTTTGGCTTCTAAATGATCAACAGAAAGGCAGATAGATAGATAGATAGATAGATAGATAGATAGATAGATAGATAGATAGATAGATAGATAGATTGATTGATAGATAGATAGATAGATAGATAGATAGATAGATAGATAGATAGATAGATAGATAGATAGATAGATAGATAGATAGATAGATAGATAGATAGATAGATAGACTTATTCGAAAGTATGAATTAGCGTATTTAAATCAGCACAATTTCGTGAGGAAAAAGATCTGCACATACAAGTAATTGCAGGAAAAAATCAATATCTTAATATGATTTAAGAATACTAAGCCATCCACTGCGAACTGCGCTTTGTATAGTTGCAAGAAAAGAATCTGTCTGATTATTAATTCTAATATTAACTAACGAAATCCTCAAGAAGCTGTTGGACATACATTTCTCATAAAATCTTTCTATTGGGCTATTCATTACATTCATAATATCTACTTCTTCTGTGTAACGAGTTATTGGAATTAGTTTTACCATTAATCACTGTATTATTTTAGTTATTTTTTCTTTCATTTTTTTTTCCTGCACTTAAAGTTGTTCTGATTATTTTACCCAAGTTCAGATATAATCCAGCAGACCTATAATCAAAGCTTGTGGACGTGGCTATCATTATTTACTTTACTTTATATATATATATATATATAAATATATATATATGTATGTATGTGTGTGTATGTGTGTGTGTGCCTCTGTGTGTGTGTTTATGAGTTTATGTGTGTTTGTGTGTGTGTACGTGTGTGTTTGTGTGTATAAAAACACGCACAAACTGAGTCAGTAAAACAGGTAAAATATAGGCGACGTATGTTTCTTTACAAACTGTAACTCATAGTGTAAGTGTTGCAGTTATAGTTTAAATTTATTCCATAACGTCTTCGATCGCAAAACTTACATATATTTCACACTAATTTCGTTGGTCGAGGTATCACACAGGCGATATCTCATTGGCTTGTTACTAACGTCTCATAAAGTCATGACTAATGACTGAAATTATCTGAGATATTAATGCAATATGCTAAATATATTAAAATATGATTAGCGTGGTGTTGTCTTTATGTTCATAAACAGATAAAATTCTCAAATCACGCATTGCTAAGTAAACTGTAATAGATATTATTTGGTGCATCCAATCAGTATTTTAGGCAAAGTCGACAGAATAAACACAGCTTGTAGACTTAACTTCAAACCCAAAGCGCTAGTCCTATCCACGAGTAGTATGCGATGCAGCAAAATGATTTATGATTAATGCATTATGTTTCATAGACAAAGTACTTATGTTAGTAATTCAGTAAATTATGCGAATCGTCAATGCCTTAATGGCTTGTGACAGTCACCATAAATATTAAGCACGAGTGAATTGATGTCAGTCACATATGATTGATTCTCTTCTGTGACATGCTACGTGTTGAATGTGACAGAAAATTGACGAGAATCACACTTTATAAAACAGCGCTGATGCACTTAACGCAGCATACATACGTATACACACGCACGCACGTACACACATATACATATATATATATACACACACGCATATACAAACATACATGCATACATACATACGTACATGCATACATACATACATACATACGTACATACATACATACATACGTACATACATACATACATACATACATACATACATACATACATACATACATACATACATACATACATACGTGTGCCTGTGTTTACGTGTGTTTATAAATGCATAGATAGATAGATAGATACCTTTACTTCAATCATTCATTGGACTGCGGGCATACTGGGGCACTGCACTGAAGGGACTTTTGGCGAACGAATCAGTTCCAGTACTTATTTTTTAAGCAAGGTAGTTATCAAATCGGTCTCTTTTGCCGAAGTTACCGGGGACATAAACACACCAACACTGGTTTGTGAGAGGACAACCACAGGCACTAATACGAACACGCGCACACACATACACATACATGCATACATGCATACATACATACATACATACATACATACATACATACATACATACATGCATACATACATACATACATACTTATACACACACACACACATATATATATATATATATACGCACATATACACACATATATATTGGGTCATTATATAAATAATGCATTTTTTCAATTGCCTGAACTAAAAATCGGAGCGGGACGGGATAAACTCCCTGCATCAACTGGCTATAAAAGCAGGTAGTAATTTTACCTTATCGTTATTCTTAGTGCAAATTTTGGAGAGTGCAGCTCGATTCTAACAATTATTTTTTCAAACCTATAATGGAAGTGACAAAGGAGCATATTCGGCATATTTTGCTTTATGAGTTCAATAAAGCAACAACACAACGGAAAGTGAGAAGAATATTAATGCTGTATACGCGGATCGGACAATAAGCGTAAGCTAGTGTCCGAGGTGGTTCCAGAAATTCCGAACCGGAAACTACAGCCTAGTAAACGAGCATAGTCCTGAAAAATCTATAGAGCTCGACGAGGACGTCCTGCAAACCCAGGTAGAACAAAATCCCATCGTAACTGTTGAGGAACTAGCAGAGGAGCTTGGATTTGGTCATTCAACCGTTCATCGACACCTGCCATAGGAAAAGTCAGCAAATTTGGTGAATGGGTTGCTCACAAACTTTCCCGGTGTAATCGCTCGCAGAGAGTGAATATGTGCTCTTTTATTCTGTCAAGTCTCACGAACGAAACATTTTTTTAGGCCGATTAATGATTGGTGACGAGAAATGGGTTCTCTATGAAAATGTCAAGCGTCGAAGACAGTGGGTAGGGAAAGAAGAAATACCGGCACTGCCGGCTAAAGAAGATCTTTACCCACGTAAGTTGTTGTTATCTGTCTGGTGGGATATGAAAGGTTTCTTCCATTTTGAACTTTTAAATCCAAACCAAGCAATACTCGAGCAGCATGAGTGGCTTAAGTCAGCGCTAGAAGAAAAACGACCATCTTCGGTTTCAAGACGAAAGGTGTTCTTCCATAAGGAAGAATTTACGATAGAGACTCGCCAAACATTTTGGTAAACAAAAACATGAAATCAAGGGGGTCAACTCTTGAGTAACAACTCTTGGGTGAGTATGTCCTTTGGGCTTGACTTTTGGAAAAAAATTATGCTGAATGATAAGTTTGTTTATATCATGTGATATCCAGAGTATATGTAATGTTCGTATACTTGTGTATTGACGGAGTTCATTATGAGTGCATGTTCTTCTAAGTGTATAATTATTTCCCTTGAGTTTGACTTTTGGAAAACAAATTGTGCTGAGAAAAAGAGAACAATAATTACAAGTCCATCGATATCATGAAATAAATTAAAGTCTCGATATGAAGTGAAATTTCCCCTGCACTTCAGTATCCAACAGTTACGCAGTATGCCGCATTTCGAGTAATTTCGTTTTAGCGAATCAGTTGGCAGAAGAATCGGTTCTTAAATTCCATTGGAGCAACAGTATTGAAGTTTGTGGAGGAATTCAAGTACATCAGTAAAAGAAAATAATATATGATTCGGATCTGATATCCGGGTTTATGTAGAACATCCTCTTTTGCTATAATGATACGCAACTAACATGTTAATGGTGCAATTATAACAACGCTATGTCATTCTCATATCGGAAATGTATTTTATTTCAGAAGTTGAAAAGTATACACGACTCTCTTGTCTGTCCCTGAATTTTGCCTCTCTATCTTTCTATTTATTTTATCGATTTTACTGTTTCTCGATCTACCTAGCAATCTAGCTGGCCAGACAGCCAGCCCGCATTCCCTGCCACTCTCTCTTCCTCTCTCCCGTTCACGCATGTTAGCTTTTCAACTCGCTCAGGCTTATTTCACGGCTATCCTAGCTCTGGACCAATCAATGTTTTGTGGGCGAATTTGGTACATGAAAAACTGTACGAAGCTTATCATATGCAAGTATGTGTGTATGCATAAATATATATATATATATATATATATATATATATATATATATGTATGTATAAATACATTTATGTATAAATGTGTGCATTTATGTATGTATATCTATCCATTTACTTATATATATATGTGTTTATAGATACATAGATAGATAGATAGATATACTTGTGAAGGCGTGTGGCCTAGTGGTTAGGTTGCAGCACCCACAATCACTAGATCTTGGGTGCGATTCCTAGACTAGGCTGCGCGCTGTGTTCTTGAGCACAGTACTTCATTTCACATTGCTCCAGTCCCACTTTCGATTAGATCTTACTGTATTTGTGTATTAAATCTACCATAGGAAAATATCTAAACACATTTATATAAATATAAATATGTATATATATATATATATATATATATATATATAATATATATATATATAACGGGAAGCTTTATGAAAACAGACAAAAGACGAAGGCAGGTTTACGGAAATAAACAAAAGACGAAGGCAGGTGGAATACGAACAAACAATTGTATTATATAAACAATTGTATATATATATATATATATATATATATACATACATACATACATGCATATATATGTCAGGTTTCTTTCAGTTTCCGTCTACCAATTCCACTCACAAAGCTTTGTGTGCCCAGGGACATAGTGGGAAAAACACTTGGCCAAGGTGCCACGCAGTGAGACTGAACCCATAACCATGCGTATTAGGAGATAAACTGCTTACGATGCACTACAGAGCCACGTCTGCGCCTATGTCGTAATATGATTTTACATATACAAAAAGATACGATGATCGTAGCTGGAATAATTTTTATCACTGGCCTGCTAGATTGGAGCCAGCCCAGGGTTAAACAACAGCAACGAGAACTACAGATCGAAGGAAAGCAAATGATTACATTGAAGTGAAAACATAATATTTTTAAAAGCTTATATCAACGGCAGACTGATTAATGTTCCTTTAATAAACATAACAATAGATGTTGTACTATTAGAGATATATTTTCATTCCGCTGTTACTGAAGGCCGTTGTATTGACTAATGACGTTTGAATCAGCAATACACAAACTATGGTCAGTCGCCTGATGTACACTGTACAGGATACTCGGAGTAGGGATGTAATGAAGAGCACTGGCTTCGGAAAAAAGAATGAAAATAATATAATTTATCTATTTAGTTAATCGTCTGTCTTACTCTCTTCCCCATCTCTCTCACTCTCTCTTTGCCTATCTCCCTCTATCCCCTCACTCTCCCACTCGCTGTCCCTCTCTGCCCCCTCTCCCCCTTCTCTCTCTCTCTCTCTTGCCTACACAGCGATGCACTCCACACACATCCATACACACACATATATATGAAAAACAAGCATGCATTCACACACAAATACCTCATGCATTCACAACCATCTCTACACACGCACATGGACGAACACACACATACAAACATGGACACGCACACAAATACAGGCGCGCGCACACAAATACAACAAACATGCAAGTACACACACAGTCACACAAACGTAGGCTTATAAATACAATACATACACGCAGACACATGCGCACACACGCACACACGCACGCACACACACATATACTAGTCGATCATGTTGACAACAAATGATGAACTAAAAATGCTTATTGATATTTGTCGGAATGTGTTATTTAATATTGGTTCTTATCTCAGTTATTTACTGACAGCTTTTATTTTACTGGCTCCAAGAATTTTCCAGGAGACTTTCTGGGACACTGTCAAAGATACTTTACAAAGTTAGAAAAGCACAATGTGACGTTATATATGTAAAAGAAAGGATACGTTGTGAGACGCATTCCTTCACTGCACCTGCTAACTGAATCAGTTTACTTAGAACAGTTAAACCCGATTATAAGATTTACTAGCCCCAAAGTCCATCCCCTCCTCACCGTGGTGGGGACGCTGGCAACGGGTAGTGTCAGAGCTATGCCGTCGGGAACTTCTGTTCCTGGTAAACCACCCAAGGCGGATTGGTCTGACACCGAGTGGTATTAGGGCCACAACCCGGCAGACGGGGCTCTGGTAAAAATCCTCGGAGTGTCTGCTTCGGCAACAGGCGGCTCCTCGGTCGTTCTGTTCCTGCGCCTGCGGACAATCTGCGGCAAACAGGATGTTTCCATATGCGGGATTGTTGGGCACCGCTTGTGAAATCCACATATTCCCACGAAATTTCTTCCATGAGTAGAAGAAGCCGACTCAACCCGCCCAGGGTGAATATCGCCACAAGTAAGTACATGCTAAATTTTGAGGACTGAATACCGTTGTTCAACCTGCAAGAAATAGTAAGCAAATCTTCCCTTAAAAAAACATTATTGTATTGAAATGCAGTTATAGATGTACAAAAATAAGGGATGAGACGGCTGTGAAGTTTTTAATTATTCACCTTCTCGTACACACTCAACATTAGTTTCAGAGCTAAACAACAGCGATAAAACAACATATAAACGTCTATCACATTTATAATATGTTGACAGCAAATCCGCTATTGTTTAGTTAGAGCTTATGCTTCAACCATCGCTATTGCCTTCATTACTTTAAGTATAGTAACAAAATCATTCATTATTTGGATGCTTTTGATTGTTTGTTTTTTGCGCGTGTGAGAATATGTGTAGTAATTTAACGGATCTTACCAGTAGATTTTGAAAATTAATCTACACAAAAATTAATATAACCTTATCTGTAGTCGAAATGCGTTTCAAAAATCAATAGTTACTCTAGAAATCTTAGACATCAATGAATAACATTTCGTAAATTCACTTGCAGGTCAATAGCTTAATATCAATCATTTTCTTTTCATGACTTGTAGAAAATTCAGCCTCTCTGCTGACATGCTACTGAAGCAAGTACGGGTGCGTGCTGAAGAAGCTAATTTCACATGAATGGGTCTTTTGGAGCAGTGGTGTAGCTAAAGTGTCTACCGGCTCTTGAGTTTGCCACACACACACTCGGGTCTGAAAGCCTGTGCAGGTTTATATGACGGGCCCAAAGGTGTTGCCCCGCGTAAAAGCGTCACTCGGGGTGGTTCACTTCCTTCTCCGTAACTATCCAATAGTTTTTAGGTCGATGCCACGAGACAGCATTCTTGGACAAATATCTTCTACAATTAAAATAAAGTCTACCAAAGACTTTGTGGTAAAATTAGGTAACAGAAATTGAATTAACGCTTGTCTACTAATGAACTGATTCTATTCATGCGTGGGTGTCTTAATCTATTGCTTGGTTTAACACAAGTACCTAGCATTTTGATGTTATTAATGGAGTCAACACAATTGCAAATATCAAATGAGGTCTTCGGCCTAAGCATAAGTTCTATTTTATCATGCAAGTCTCTGGGGTTCTCAAATGGAGTCATATACGTTGCTTTTGCCCATCTGCCATTGAAAAACCCTAGCTCACAAGTAGCTTTATAAAATTCTTCGACGACCCGTTATCAAAAGGTATACTCTTTAGTGTATTCTAACAAAAACTGGTTTAACTTATTCCCATTAGAAGGCAGCAACAGAAATGGCAAAGCATCACATTACGCTTAATATCTCAGAGTATTAATAGTTTTCCTACAAAAGATGTCATTCACAATGAAATTGAACCCAGAACATAAAGGGACTTTCAATAAATAATGTATAGCATTTAATTCGCTGCATTGATATTCCTGTCAATTCTATTCATCCTTATATGTCTAACTCTTGACACAAGACCAACATTTTTTAGTGTACGCATCTTCATGACCTCAGACTAATTATGACCAAATTGAAAATCGACATTTCTATTTTTATATGTATGTGTGCGTGCGTGTGAGTGTGTGTGTGTGATTGTGTGTGTGTGTGTGCGTATGAATATATTTATATGTACATTTATGTACATATTTTTATTATTATTAAGGTAGCGAGCAAGCAAGCAGAATCGTTAGCATGCCGGGCGAAATAGTAGTAGTTCGTCTGCCACAACGTTCAGAGTTGAAATTACGCTGAGGTCGACTTTGCCTTTCAGCCTTTCGGGGACGATGAAATAGGTACCAGTTGAACAAGCTGCTCTTGTGAAAAAAATTGAAATAACAATAATGATAATAATAATAATAATAATAATAATAATAATAATAATTATTATTATTATTATTATTATTATTATTATTATTATTATTATTATTATTATTATTATTATTATTATTATTATTATTGAGTGAGAGAGCAGTGCATGCCATCAAAGTGACACTGGGGTAAAATATACGAAGCCCAGTATGCCCATCATGACTACCCGTCTGATAAGGGTACACTAGGCACATGCATCACAACGATATGTGTGTGACATGGTGATCCCATATCAAGATAAACAGCACATGACCTTGCAGGTGGGGCCCAGTTAGAATTTTCTTCTGGTCGAGTAGCCCATCCCGCTCAAAAGGTCCCTGAATAAGGGTTGTTTAAGGATGTTGAACGAAACACCCATGTTTCCAGAGGTGAAATAATAATAATAATAATAATAATAATAATAATAATAATAATAATAATAATAATAATAATAATAATAATTATTATTATTATTATTATTATTATTATTATTATTATTATTATTATTATTATGGTTAATATAAAGAGGACTGAAGCAACTCCTCCAGAAGATGTAGAAGCAAAAATAGAAGAGTGTCATTGTTATCAAGTGAACGATATTTCGACATCTCGTGCGTCTTCCACAGGTTTAAAAAATAAACTTGTCATTCTACTTCATTTGTGTTAATATATATAGGAAATATATATAGAAAATATTTTTCTCTTTATAAGAATGGCACTCTTCTATTTTGCTATTATCATTATTATAGTGTTACAAGAAGAGGGGTGATATTGACTTCGAACTTTCGACCTACTAACCTTTGTTGAAACGTCGACGTCATTATCACCTTTCTTGTAAAAGTATAATAAACATATACTCTACAAGAAAAAGTAAATTTTCCACCGACAGTTTTCGTCTATTAAACTCGTGTAGAATTGGGATTGAAACCGAAACCACGTAATTTCGGAGTAGAATTCTTACGCACAGAAGATGTGCCCAAAATATAAATGTCTGTAACGAAATACAAGAGAGTTGTTGGAAACTTTATGATTTGCTTTCTTCCATCAGCCCCATTGTGACGTGTGCCGTGAAAATATTGGATTAGCAGTAATGGTTGAATGCTAGACTGAATACCTTTGATTATTATTATTCAGCTACTTAACGAAACCGATGTCGGCTTCACCCCCACTTCTTTCGGTATGGATAAAATAGGTAGCGGTCAAGGACTAGCATTTATTAACTTGAGTTCACCACTGGAGGTTATATGATAATATTGGAATACAAGCAATAAGACACTAATCAAAACAATATGCCTCAGTAAACTTTGTTCGTCGCTTCGTTAATCTTTCAGTTCCCATTCACTCTAATTTTTTTTTCTCCGCAAAAATTTTCCTAATTAAAATAATAATACACTCCTTACTCTGTTGAATGATCTTATTTTAGGAATTGTGGCACTGCTCAATTACAACTGCTTCTAGGTCAACATTGCTTTTCTGAAGAAACTCGCGAAGAAAATAAACCTATGGCTAAATAAGTTTCTTTTAACATTTTATACTACATTCTAAATATACAAACTAAAAGGTTTCATGTTGCGTTGATTAGAAGGAAGACTGGGAACAACGAAACCGGTTGGCGATAGCCTCTTAATACTCTGTGTATTCAATATTTGCTAATATGCTATTAACGTTCAAGCTGCTGCTAGCACCTCCGTATTACGTATTCGCTAAAACAATTCTATTTTTTTCATGTAACGTTTGTGCAGTTATCTTTCACTTTTCACTTGTTGCAGTCATTGAACTGCGGTCACGCTGGGGCACAACCTTGAAGGGTTTTAATCGAACAAATCACCCCCTCCCACCCCAGGTATTTATTTTTTTTAATCTGGTATTTGTTTTATCAGTTTCTGTTGCCAAATCATTAAATAACTGGTACCTAAACAAATCAACATCGGTTGTTAGATGGTGGGGACGGGTAAGCATAAACACAATGGCACACACATTCACACACACATTCACACACACATTTATATATGACAGGCTCTCAAACAATTTCCGTCAACTAAATTCACTCACAAGACATTGGTTGGGCCGAAGCTATAGTAGAGTATACTGAAGTGTCACGCATTGGGACTGAACGTGAAACCACATGGTTGCAAAGCGAGTTTGTTAGCCACGCAGTTATGCCAGCGCCTAGAACTACACAGTTGCAAAACAGTTTCGTCGTTCTATGCACATCTCGGGTAAGTTCGGCTGACTGCACTTCCCTGCCTGTAGATTTTATCTCGAACTGACAAAGCCCCCACACACCGGTGGCATTGTCAGGTCAAGGAATCCTGGAAATTATCCATGGGCCCCAGCCAGAAAGGCCTCCGGAGAAGATCAGCTTGCTGAATCTTGTCAATGCGCAATGTCTCCCCATGAACGTCATCGGACTTACTTGCGACTAATTTCCCATGGCACTTCCACCGACCGCATTGCCCGATTGACAAATGACTGTAAGCGCTTGATGACACACCAGCTGTCAGACGCCTTGCCTCTGTCTATACTTGATCCAAGACTGCAACTCAGCAAAGAGACGAGCTACGGTAAAATCAGTTTGACAAACGGTGACGACGACGCTGTCAAGGAAGTGCTGGAGATGTCGTCGCTTCAGCGCATGTCTGCGCATCATTAGCCACAGCATATCCAATCCTCCATCTTGCTTAGCGGCATTTCGCCCGGCGTGCTAGCAGCCAGCCTTGATAGTAGCTAGACTTGTTCTTCGCAGCTTTAACCACTCAGCCGCTGAAGATGCAGAAATACAAATGCAACTCGGCTGTACAACTAAAATCCTCTTTCAAAATAACTTTAAAAATTCCAATATCTACAATCTTCTCTGTGCGATCACTCAAACTATCTTCTTTCATATAATTTTAAAAACTTGAATATCTACAATTTTCTGAGAGTATTAACATTTTGCTCTCTGATTATTCAAATATACAAACATCTCCTTTATCGAAGAACAAGCTTAAAGGCTTCCGGTTTTCTAACTTAAGTAACTTCAAATTAAGCGACTCTGTATGAATACATAAATTCTTACGCAAACGTTCTTCTTCCACATCCAGGAAAAATTGAAGCCCCTCTAACACTCACTAAACTTTCCAGAACTAATAACAAATGTAAAAGATAAGCGACTGACAAACTTATAAAATGCAGAAGTACGAAGACTGTAAAGCCCAACAAAACTTCATTTAATTTTGTAAAATAAAAGGTATCAATGGTGTAATTACATGTTATTTAATCGGTAATTGAAGCAGAATAAAGTCAATAGGTTCTCTTGAAAATCTACTGTCACTCTCATTAATCAATATAGTTATCACATATTTTGACCTTTGCTGACCACACGGATGCGACCATTCCTTTGTCGGTTCCATGTCAACATCTGCTGAATATATTTATAGACAAACGGTAGCTTACTCTATGCCTGCTATTCCCCCTGCTATCTCCTTATCTCTCATGTATTTGTGACCATCTCAAACGCAGAATAATAATTGTAGTTAGTAACATCTAATAATACTACATAGTGGTAGGAACACAGACAGCAAGCTTAACTTTGCCAATCACCAATAACAACTCATGACGTAACAACAATAAGAACGATGATATCAACTACACTGTTATCATGGCTATCGAAGCAAGCCACAAGAACAAAAACTATAGCAATAATGGTGATCAGCAGTGGCCACAACTACTATAATAGTATACTAATAGTATTGGTAACGGTAATGATAAGGATGATAACGATAATGGTGTTAATAATGGCAGAGATAATAATAGTCGTTTCTTTATTAACCACACAGGGCTCCGTGAGGATAATATTAATATAGCTCAGAAATGTTTTATGAAACAAAACGGAAAATTAAAATGGTACACCAAATCGCTTGTCCTCTGGTTAATCTGGAAGTGTGACCTTCATAGGGGAACATCATCCGGTTGCACAAACGTCTCCAGATACGAACCTGGATGGTGCCTTGAATGGGACTGCCCAACTCTAGTCCTCCAAGTCCACCACAAAAAGAAATATGTTACTGGATCAAATAGACACGGGAAGACTATAAAGAAGTAATAAACGCCTATTAGTATGTATTTGGTCAGTTGTTAAGAGAGAGACATACCTCAAACTTTTACAAAATACAGAGAACACGAAATCCAAATAGCAGACAACATTTGGATGAAAAATTATTAGAAAATATTAGGAGGGATATCATCAGAAATAATAGACTCAAAGATACTTTTTCAGTAGCTGCACGCAGTAGAAAATTACCTAAATAGAAGCCAAAAATTAAATGAAGAATCAGATAAAGAGAATAGCTATCCATTAGTCGTAATTAAAAGACTGTCATCCGAACAAATTACGTAAAGGCCTGAAGAAATAACAAATTCTATTGGACCTGATAATGATAGCAAAGAAAGTGGTAATGAAAGAGTATTTGAAGACCACATACTCTAAAGAGCACAGAGAGTCTATGAAGGAAATGTAGCAGAAAATTCTGAACGAGCTTGCAGTTGTAAGATATAGAGATACTAATAATAGAAAACCACTTCATAAACTCTAAACCACAAATCAAAAAGCAAAAACAAAACTCAAAATAGGCAACGATGTAACAAAAGAAATCAAACACGAACTAAGACCTAAACGAAATTATTTAAACGTCTGCTGAGGCAATTGAAACAAGTTATTTACCTTCGAAAAAACAAAGAAAACCAATCTCAGAAGAGATATAAACTGCAAAAGTAGAACTGAAAAAGAAATTGAATTAATGAGGAGAGCAAATCTGTGCAAACGATGTAATTTCCAGAAAACGAAGAAAGATGACTTTTCATCAAGAGAAACACCGAAACAAATGATCCAAGAAAAAAGCTCAAAGAATACGGAGATTTCAAAAAAGAAACACTTTTTTACAAAGAAAATAAGCTGTTCATATCCAATGCCAAAACATTTTATAAAGAAATAGGGATGGCGTAAATGACCACTAAAGACCCCACTCCCGTGGAAGAAGCTGAAAGCTTTTGGAAAAAAGATTTGGTGTGTTGAGTATACAAACAACGAAACTTCTGATCGGATTAGACACACAGAAGGATCCTATCATATTTACAGGAACAAGTATAGAAAAACATCTGAATAGCATACCGAAGGATGACGCTCATGAAGGTTCATAAGTGGAAGTCCCCCGGTAAAGATAAAGTGCCAAATTTCTAACTCTCGTTGCTCTCCTGCTCACACGAAAGATTAATCCATATGCAAGATCTTGAGGAAACACTTGACATGCTTAGCAAGCGATATTACTTAACTACTCACAAATAATAATGAAACCATGGTTCAAAACAATTATCGGCCCATAACCTATTATCTAACATTTATAAAACTTTAAAATCTTTTCCCATGGTGAAAACATGTTTGTGGAAGTGTACAATAGTTTACCCAGTGGACTTATAGGGTACGAACGAGGCTCATATACATGCTAGGATCAACTCTTAATTAATCACATGATATTTCAAAACTGTCATAATAAGCGTAGAAATCTCATTTTCTCCTAGATTGATTACTAAAAAATCTTTTGACCGTTTATCGCATCAAAATCCCGAAATTGTTGGACATCTTTACAATTTCTCCTGTAATTTCAAACGTTCTAGAGTATTATCTGTCATTGTGGAACGCGAATCTCCCATTATATCATTCCAATGGAGTGCTAGCTTCAAATAATATTAACATTAACTGCGGCAATTTCCAAGGTGATTCACTCTCATCCCTAATTTTTTACATAAACCCTTACAACGAAACTTAAACAGAACAAGGTAGGTCATAAAAGTGACAAAATAATATGCCATCTATTTTATATGGATGGCCTAAAACTCAATGGTAAAGACAATAGTGAGTCTAAAGGTTTATTGCGTGCTATGAAAGCTTTCAGTGATGATATCGGGATGGTATTTGGTCTTGACAAGTATGCCAAGGCCACTTTCAAGACAGGAAACAGGGAAATTGAAGACCACAAATTCAGTCGTGTTAGATGTGGAAACAGTTATAAAATTACTTAAGTAGGTACAAACCTATAAATACATTAGAATAAATGCAGGCTCTGGCATTCAGAATGCAAGAATGAAAGATTAGATCAAGAAGGAATGTTATAAAATAGTACTAGCAGTTCTGAAATGTAAGCTAACTGCACATAATGTGTTAGCCATAAATTCTTTAGCAGTTCTAGTTGTTACTTATAGCTTCACTCTGATCAACTGGAACATCATTGAAATAAAGAAAATTCACAGACAAATTCGTAAGCCGCTGACTTGTTATAAGTTGTATCACCCAAAGGCATTTGTGGCTCGTCTTTATATCCCAGAACTCAAGGAAGTCAAGGCTTCATCCAGGTTGAACATTCTTATAAAATTACCACCACAGGACTCGCCAAATATCTTGAAATAATCAACGAGGGGATGCTCGCTGAAGATCACATGATGCGTAAGAAGCTTCATTCTATCTCGAACGAAAGTAAAAACTTTGCTATTATTCCTGAATGATTCCCAGGCTGAATAACCTGAGGAAACTGGGGGAAATGTTGTTATAACGAAAATAAAATTAATGGCAAAGAAACACCGCTGGAACATTTGGTTGGTAGGTGGAAACAGAAACCTTTGCAATGCAAATATGTGGCCCGCAGCAAACAAGTTAATGTTGACCAAAAGCACACCTATTAGTCATTACGAAGCTCGGGGCTAAAGGTAGAGAGTGAAGGCATTGTCTTAGCTGCTCACTGCAATGCAGAGATTCAAAAGTGAACCTCTTAATCTCTGGAGCATCGGTTAATTAAGACATGGCGGAGTTGACCAATATTTACACTAGTTAATATGTCTACATAAAAAAATCAAAACTGTTGACAAATATCAATACCACCCTAAGGCTGTAACTGAAGGAGAAAATGTAATGATTCTTTGGGATTTTCCAGTACATACAGGCAGAACCATCAATGCTAATAAACTGAGTATTGTTGTATAAGACAAAAATACTAATGTCTGTTTATTGGTCAACATGAGTGTCCCTGTTATCATATTATTTCGACAAAAGTATTAAAAAAAACCTGAAAAAACAGATTTGCTCATTGAAATCGGAAAAAATATGGCATCTCAATGCCATATTTCACGTCACTCCAATCCTCTCAGCAGTTAGTGAGCTACAGAATAGCAGCTCTTCGATGAAACGGTGTCTCTTTTAAGAAGAATTTTTGTGACTTAGCTTACTTGTATGCCATGGAAACCGGAGAACCAGCTCTATGACTTCTAGTATTGGATGACAGTAAGATCCAGGCGTATTAATTTATTACATGGTTTATAATTTCGTTGTTCTATATTCTGACTTAAAGTCGAGTCTATGTTCTAATTTGTCTTCTTTGTATAATATGTATATAAATCATCGAGTAAACCTTTCTAATTATCGCGGAAGCTTTCTGTCTTCTTCCGTTTTAAAGTATCACAATTATCATTGTCCTTGATCACACTTAAGTTCAATAACATACTTCATTTATTTTATTATTATCATTTTGTTTTTAATTTCTTCAATCACTTCAGATCAATTATCAGCAATCATTAGTATCGGTCGACGTGTACTTTTGTGAGAATTTAATTTGGGGGAAATAAATCTTTCTTTGCAATTTCTGTCAATTCATAGCCATTTCGATGTCGATCATTAGTGTCACATCAGGGCGATTGAGTACCGATAAGGTAGAGGGCCGGGTTAGACAGATTGCAGTAATTGGATGCAACCTATTCGTATTCTCACTTTAGATCTGAAGAGGATGTGACTTTTTTTTCATTGCAGACTCCTAGGAACGATGGAAGGAGTACCAACCTAATAAAAGAGTTTTTCGTTTGTAAGAAACAGAAAATTATAAAAATCTATAATTAGTACATCACCAAGCAGTTGAATCCTTCGTAGTAATTATGTTTCTTTCGTTCTGAGTTCAAATTCCACTAGTAATGATATTGCCTTTATATTTCTTCACTCTCGGAACCGATCATACGTTCTCGTCCCTATAGATTTTGGACTAATTTTAAAGATTTTGTAAGGATCAAATTCACATTTTGCATATAACCCATTGTATCAAAATTATTTACTAATGATGCCATCTACATAAACAGGAATAGTTAAGTAAGTGTTATCTTATTAATGCATGTTTATATTAGTCGTATTAATATTACTATAACTATAATAATTATTGTTGTTGTTCACTTACAAAATCAAATGTAGTTATGTAGAAAAAATTATTTATATTCTTTATCATTCTCACAGCGGCAATATTCTTCACACTCCGTGTGAATAACTTATTAAAACAATCTTTTGAGCTTCTTGCAAGCAGGGAAAGCCAGTGATAATTCTCAAATAATCTTCAGTTCCAGTGCTCCTACAATCACTGATATTGATTGAGATTGAGATGCCATATTTTTTCCGATTTCAGTAAGCAAGTCTCTATGTTTTTTAAGCTTTTTAATTACTTTTGTCGAAATATTATAAAAAAGGGACACTCATGTTGATCAATAAACAGACAATATCAATCGCCGTTGATTAAATATCCTACCTTAATTGAACGGTTTTCTTAATGAAAAGAAGCCATGTGATACCTTACGAATATAACCACATTTTCAATTACATTATATTTTTCTGAAAATAATAATAATAATATTATTATTATTATTATTATTATTATTATTATTATTATTATTATTATTATTATTATATTATTATTGTTATTATTATAATTATCATTATTATATATATATATATATACAGATACACGCGCACACACACACACACGCACACACACATACACACATATATAGTTGAAGTAATAATTTTTCGCACTGTTGTATTTTCATTTCCTTTCCTACTCTAAGATTCATTTTGTTAGGTATATACTGTAAAGAAAAAGCAACAGAAATTTCTTTCATCTTTCGAATTTCAATCTGTTCCTACCAAATTAAAAAGGATTTCGCTTCAAAGCTACTTAATGTTACTTAAAACTCAAGCTTATTATATTTCAAAGCTAATCAGGTGCACCACCATCTGTTACACAACTGTAACATTCTTTAAATAATGTTTGGTCTTATTACACATGAGATTAAATTGGTAATTGTGTATGCGCGCGCGAGTGTGAGTGTGTGTGTGTGTGTGTTGTGTGTGTGTGTGTGTGTGTGTTTCTAAGCTTTATGTTGGTATGTTCTGCGTAAATTTTTAATTTCATTGCGCTCTTATATTGATATTCCAAATATAGTTGATTTTACACATACATACATACATAGTCATGTATGCATTCGTGCATGCATATAGATGTGAATGACTATAGACTATAGTGTAATATAATTGGATATATATCTATGTATATATGTATATATATATATATATATATATATATACACATATATATATATATATACATATATATATATATATACACACGCATATACATATATATGTATATAGATAAAGTGATAAATAGAGAAATAGATTGAAACTTAGATAGATAAATACATATATGAATATAAATGCATACGTATATGTATGCATGCGTATACGGAAGCAGAAAGATAGATAGATAGATAGATAGATAGATAGATAGATAGATAGATAGATAGATAGATAGATAGATAGATAGATAGATAGATAGATAGATAGATAGATAGATAGGTTCGCCGAGTACTCGTAGATACTCTGTTATACAAGTATATGGGCACAAATAAACAATCCCCATACTTGTCCATTATTCTTCATACCTCCGCTACTCCTAAACTTACATGCAATCATACTCATAAAGAATTACACTAAAAAAAACTAAATCGCACAACCCGACCCCAAAACCAATGCTAAACATTTTTTTAAATAATATTTAACAAACTATACGAAGTCATCATATATCCGCCTCATACACAATCTATCCACACTGATAAATAACTTATGAGTTTCTTCCGATCTTTGATATTTCTGTCGCTGTAACCCGTTGATTCTTACAACTACCATAATAAATATATATTCTAAACGTGACCTATATTCTGTCTCTTTCTTGTATAATTCAATTACAACATGTTTGTTCTTTAATTTCTTCATAACTCCCGTATAGAACAATATACCCACCTACACCATAATCCTTAACGTGCATTTTAAATTTTTGTTTTTGCTTCTTTCCCCAACTGTTTTTCCTCCTGCCCACTACTTTTCTTGCATATATTTTTTCTTGCGATGAAGGAGTAGCACCTGAAACGTTAAGACTCTTTACTTACCCTTTTAAGCGTTAAACTAATAGAGCATTTGTTTAAACTTATCTTTCCTGTGTTGTCTTTTCTCTTAGTCTTTCTTCATTTCCTTCACAATATTACATGTGTGTATGTATGTGTAATTATTCGCTACGGAACCACTGTTAAAACAAAATGGTAATATCTATCCTACTTAAAAGTGAATGTGGCATTAGAACACAGGATACTGCGAGAAGTGCATATAGGCCATCATGTTTACATCGCTAGCAGTAATGTTGTTCTTATCGCCACAGTTTCCAGCGTCTACCATTGTCAAGGTTAGGCAGGGCCGAAATCATGGGAGCCGGTAGTGTCAACAGTGGCAATGGTGCGTGGTTTATCTCACCGCAAGCAATGTAAATAAGAGTGCTTATATGCACCGAAAGACAACATGAGAATTTCTCACATGGTAACTCTCGCAATATCCTGTATTCTAACACACCCATTTTTGCGTGCGGATAAATATTTATATATATATATATATATATATATATATATATATATATTATATATATATATATATATATATATATATATATAATGTATGTGTGTGTGTGTGTGTGAGTGTGAAAGAAGGTTTGCAAATGATGGATCCCACCACAAGACAGATACCACTTAGTGGGCATTTGGACCTCTGTGCACACAACAGTCACCCAAATTCTTAGTTTTCCCACTACACCAATGCCCGGACAACACCACTGACCAAACACGAATAAATAGGGAAAATAATCTTATTCAAAAATACAGACCACAACTCAACATACTCTAACATACCCCCAGGTACACGTCCAAAACAAACACACAGAGAAACACATGCAGAATTACAAAATCACACACACACAAAAATAATGCCAAGCTCCGACGCAAATAAACACATGCACAAACACAAAATCATCACACTAGAGCACAAGCCCACACACATTCCAAGATAAAAACCTACATATATATATACTTGCAATATGATTCCAGCAAGCATAGCCAACACTCACACACACACATATAGACATATGTAAACACGGACATGCACACACCTACACACACCACCACGAAATTATAAATCACATTCACACAAACACACCCACACATACACAGATACACAAACAAACACGCAACTACAACACAACTCACACAAACACACACGCATTTATGCACACCTGTAAACACACACATACACAATACGCCCGTACCCCAGGAATAAAACCACACACACACACACATACAAAAGAAAAAACACACATACACTCACAATACAATCCCAACAACCACAACAAACACTCACAAACATACATGCACACACACCACACAATGACACACACACCTTCCCCACAAATACAAGACACATAGACACACTCACACAAACACACCCACACGTATACACACACACTGCACTAACAATACAAACAAAGCAAATCACTCACACACGCAGCACACACATGTGTACACACAGACACACACGGCAACTACATAAACCATACCCACATATATACAAACACAAACGCATGCTCAATACCAACACACACAAAACGCATATGCACACACATACACACCACCCGGATAAACTTAACGCACATGGACACACAGAACCCCTTATAAATACAACCCACTTACACACACATTCACACATACCCACACACATACATATACACCCTCACATACACATACGGTTGCTCACATACACACACAATACAAGGACAATTAAAACAAACATACTCAGACACAACACACACACTCACATATGCACACATAACATACCCACCAACATAAAAAACACACAAACATACATGCGCGCACATACAGACGCACACATACACACACGCTAACAAATACATACACATACACATGCACACACACAACACCATGACAAATACCAATCACACAATATACACATACACACAACACCAAGACAATCATAACATCATAAACATACTAAGACAGAGATACACACACACTCATGTACACACACACTCACGTACACACTCATAACATCCCCATCAACACAAAAAACACAAGCATACACACGCACCCACAGACGTACACATACACACACTTGCACGCACACAACACCCTAACAGATATTAATCACACACATACACACACACTAACGTGCACGCATATATACACACCATCCTGCCAAATATTAAACACACACAGACACATTTACATGCACCACAATAAACCCTGGGACCTATCAAAAACGGCCCACACACAAAAACACAAACATATATATATATACACACATACATACAGACACACACCATTCTGACCCCTCAAACCAGTCCCCAAAACCACTAAACCGTGAAAGACGAGCCACGAAAGACAGACAATGAAGGAGAAACAACAACAAAAATCCTTTCAATTCCACATTGCTCTTCCTTCCCCCCACCCAAACCAACCTAAAATAGTAATCAGCCTTTATTTAGCTTCACAGAAAATGAAAAATGGTAAAACAGGTCAGTTCATCTCAAATTCTTTATATATTCCTAAATATATCTCCTTCTGTGTGTATATGACCTTTTTGAACTTGTAATTTCCTGTGAATATATATAGATAATTGCAAACAAACATGATTTTTGATGAAATCCAAATATTTTTAATGAACTTTTTCATATTTTCTCAAGATTTTTCATTGTAAACTGTTTTAATACTTTCTTATTATTATCAAAGAATGTATATATGTATAGTAATATTTTGTGACAACCAGTACTTAATACAACAAAGCTTTTACAAAGGTTTTACGTTTTACTTTTGACAATCTTTTTTTAAAGAAGTGAAACCGGTCAAGTGAATAAACATCTCTTAAAATTGCATTTTCAAACCATCTTTCATATATATTTCCAATCGTGCGGTATCTTATAACTTCACTTTGTTATATATATATACCTACACTTTTCGACACGATTAACTCGTATATTACAACTTACGAACTTACGTAGGAATTATGTATGTTAAATATTATGTGGCTATAAATACTTAAATTCTAAGGTTTAAACGTTTATAGTATTAAACTTTAAAATATTTCAAATATAATAGTTGATATAGCAGTTACTTTAAAATAAAAAAAAAAATAGAATAAATAAATTAGAAAAGTATGAAAAATTATACGTGAAAGTTGATAGGAACTAAGAGTAAAGAGGGAAACAAAAAGAGACGATAGGAGCAAAACAGACGCCAAGGAAAGGAAAGAATAAGGAAATACAAATTTTTTATTGTCTTGAATTAAAATATAATTCCCTTTAGTTCGTTCTAAGCTGCGCTAATTCAAGGATACTTAAGTAAAAGTTATGTTGAAATTTGAAGACAAGGCACGTTATGTATGTCATCCATCAAGACTTAGATTTTACGTGCGATTAAGCAAACCAATAAAATATATCTTCTCCACCTTAAAATTATACGCTAAACGATTTACATTTCGTTACCTATTTAAACAATTCAAAACATCGAATATTTCTTCGTGAATTTCGCCTAACAGATGTAGATTTATCCAAACAATTTCAAATATTCATGTAAGGCTTCGCAACTGAGAACTACAAAGTAAGTAATGATGATAGATTTTTTGGGAAATGCATTATTCCGACATAAGTTTCTAATATGCCAAAGCGTATCCTCCACTTGAAGAAACTGAGTAGTTCATTTTCAAAAGATATGACTCACTAGAAGCGCTTTCACACTTTATAAGATGCATGGTGTTGTGATTGGGCTCATGACTATACAGTCGTAGATTCGATTTCAAAATTGGGCAGTACCTCGTGTCCTTGTAGAGGAAACTTGATTCCCGTTGCTTCAGTTGTGATTCATTACCAAACGATTGTGCATCTATCTATCCGTCTCTCTTTCTCACTCACACTTTGTTTTTCTCTCTTTCTTTCAATATCCCTCCACCTGTCTCTCTCTCTCCAGCTGTTACGTCTTCGATGTTCAAGAGGAGCAAGGTTAGGAGGATTTAGTGAGATCTTTACTTGCTCACGACAATATAGGTACCTCCAGCAATTAGCGTTGTGGGTGTCACCTGATCATATGTGCTTGCAAGTAGTAGCTAAGCGTTTATGTGTGTGATAAGTAAGGAGATTAGTAATTAGTCCATTTTACACAGCTTCTCTTTCAACTTTTTCTACCACTATAATTCTTCTTTACGTTAACAATACAGCGGCCCTTTATACACTATCTCGGCTAGATTAACTTCAATACCTTGTATATTTTTTTTTGATATACACCACACTTAGCATAGTTTCTAACTGTAAGGCCATATCTCGGTTGAAATATAGCCATGCCTTTCCCTTAGACATTTCTAAACAAACTTTACCTACACTATTTATTTGGAGTATGAATTCTATCGAGGTTTTTTTACCGAACCGCTACTTTACGTGGAAGTAAACACACCAGCATCAGTTGTCAAGTGATGGTAATTGGACATATGCAGACACACGAGAACAGACACACAAACATATACAATTACGAAGTCGAGGCAAATATCACCAGCTGACCGGTATCTGCTACTCTAGGCCGATGAAGGACAACGATCCTGAAACACGGTGTCCCTAGATGCAGTTCCGGCAGCCGGGGGTGTTTGTCTCCCCTTCGTATATGTATATAAGGACACAGGGAAAAAAATGTGTCAAAGCTATCAGGAGGCGTTCGATGCTTCCTAGGGCTATACAGCGGTGGTGTACCCCCTACTGTCACGTTCTTGTTAGATTGACAGTATACAACCATTCTATCGCCCCACCACCGTACTTGTCTCTACGAGAGATTTAGAAATTCAATATTTCTTATTTTGATAATCAGTGAATAAACTTCACTGAATATATATATATACAATTACGAAGTCGAGGCAAATATCACCAGCTGACCGGTATCTGCTACTCTAGGCCGATGAAGGACAACGATCCTGAAACACGGTGTCCCTAGATGCAGTTCCGGCAGCCGGAGGTGTTTGTCTCCCCTTCGTATATGTATATAAGTACACATGGAAAAAATGTGTCAAAGCTATCAGGAGGCGTTCGATGCTTCCTAGGACTATACAGCGGTGGTGTACCCCCTACTGTCACGTTCTTGTTAGAATGACAGTATACAACCATTCTATGTTTATATATATATATATGTAAATTAAATTAGAGATAAAACCACTATTAGGCAAATCAAACAGTGTAAAACATAAACCAAAACATAAAAATAAAAATAATTAATTAAATATACAAAATATATAAAAAATATAAATTTTAAATTTTAAATTATTAATTTATATTTATAAAGTTTTATACTTTTTAAAATATTTTAAAAATTTAAATTAATAATTTTATAATTTTTTTTATTTTTAAATTTTTAAACTTTTAAACTTTTTATTATTTTTTTTATTTAGATATATATAACTATCAAAAAGTATTAAAACGTTTACTTTCAGTTTCCCTCTACAAAATCCACTCACAAGGCTTTGGTCGGCCCGAGGTAGAAGACACTTGCCCATGGTGTCACGCAGTGGGACTGAATCCGGAACCATGTGGTTGGTAAGCAAGCTACTTACCACGCAGCCACACGTGCGCTTAATATATATATATACTGAATGTCAGGGTTTTGCCTTTTACATATTCATAAGCAAGACCAATCTTGCAGACAAGAGAGAAAGTTAAGAGAACAAGGTCACTACAGCCAACCTTAACCAACTCACCTGCCAACGCAACCTGTGCGGTCATCGTGTCTGTTTGTCCACCACTGGGTTCGTGGAGTATCAGCAAGCCACCAATACTGGTGGATATTCTCCTCCCTAAATCATCGTTCGCAATGCCAAACCATGAGTAATGCTAGTAAACTACATTTAGCGCGTAAACGTGGATGTATAATTTAAGGGAGTATACAGTTATATATATATATATATATATATATATACATGATGAATTTTAACGTTGAGTAATGAATTTTATAATTAATTAAATAGCATATTATTGTCTAATTTAATCAAATTTTGCTGAAGGCTCTCTGTGGTTGAGACTAATGGCACCAATTAATATATTATCTCATCTAGCAAAAAAATATTATTTTTAAAAATCCCTACGAGAACCGGCTGTAGGAAAATCAACTGAAGTGGAATTAACAGACGTTATAGCCAGGAAATTGGTATCAGAAAATCCGGGAGATAGAATTTGCTGACGCAACACTGATAATAATAATAGCAATAATAATGATAGCAATAATAATAATAATAATAGTAATAATAATAATAATAATAATAATAATAATAATAATAATAATAATAATAATAATAATAATAATAAAAACAATAATAATAATAATAATAATAATAATAATAATAATAATAATAATAATAATATAATAATAATAAAAACAATAATATAATAATAAAAACAATAATAATAATAATTGGAGGAAATTACATATTCACAAATTAAAGTTTTGTAGCAAGTTAATCAATTATCAATATGTATTTTGAAATATCAGAAAGCTTGCTCTACCATCAAGTTATTTATAACACTTGTTTTTCTGCTATACATATGAGATTCAGATGAATTCACTTATTACACACACACTCACACACAAATCTATTATTTATTTCGAATCATAAGGATCCATGAGTTAATGTATAGTTTAGATTCTTCTCGTGTCAAATGAATAAGGTATGTAACATTGCAATAACATATATCACATTGCAATATATAATTCTCTTGAATCTACTTACCATAGTCATGACTTAAAATGGCAATTTTTATAAGGTTTCCTTTATTTGACATGCACGGATTGACCAGTTATATGTAGTATATCCGACGTCCCACCGTAATTTATTATGGGGTGATGTCGTGATGTCAGACACACTACACAGTTATTAAACCTCCAAATTGTCTAGTACTTCGTCCGTACCACTACATGACAAAGGGTGGCTAGTCATTAAGTAATTTCTCAGTTTACTTCACCAGGTTAGTAATGCTTCCTTTGTTGCAATAACCAGTCGAAGAACGACCATTTTTAAATATCTTATTCAGAGTCTCTGAGATTGATGGAAAGTATCTTTAAAGCAGAGACCTCTCATAATCCTTGCAACAGACTGGATTCCACCATAGATACCCAAACATTAGGTGGTGTTGTTAAACGGGACGACAGATTTTCTTAAATTTTCAAGGAAGAATATATCATCCTCCAGCGAATATTTCATTACAAATCATCATCTTGTCGATTATTAACTATTCTAGAAG
The DNA here is from genome assembly GCF_006345805.1 of Octopus sinensis. Taxonomy (NCBI): domain Eukaryota; kingdom Metazoa; phylum Mollusca; class Cephalopoda; order Octopoda; family Octopodidae; genus Octopus; species Octopus sinensis. The sequence continues at coordinate 57,642,928 of NC_042998.1, read as the reverse complement.
TGCAAGAAAGAGAAACAGAGGAAGGAAACATCGAATCAAGTACATGACTAGTAATTTATCAATATATACTCATGTTGAGGATGTCATTGACTTTACGATATCAAGTTTGTCTAATATCAGCTAATCATCGGATTGATAGCAAACGTCGCTTGGTATCTTCAACTGTACAGCAAACAACATTGAACCACACATCTTCCACGAGTATTTGTAGCAGTCAACTAGGACCCGTTACATCACACCAATTGTTAGTCGTCCAACTACTGAGGAATTCTCTTGGCAAAAGCGCAGCCTTAACAATAGTTTGACTCGCTTTCAAGCTACTGGCCCTTCTTCTCTTCAGAGCTACAAGACACTTCAACTCCCTACACTCATTGATTTTCTAAAAATCCCAGATGAAAAACAAAATATAATATTGCTCTTACATCTGGAACAACGTTTCTGCTGCACACAGATATTCTAGACCACGTCCAGAAAAGGGACACTTGACTGATTAGCACAAACTCACTAACAGAGATGCTGTAACTTCTGGTCCATAGACGTGTTGTCTCCTCTGCATTTTTTCTACCGCTTCTATAACTGCCTGTACTCCTTGGATCTGGCTGGGTTCCTCCAAACTTCATTCAATCGTTTTCTCCCCCTCCCATCACTTTTTGAGCCAGTCTTTGCAGACCTCAACTAAGCACTAGACACAGCTATGCCTTCCCAGAACATCGATTCACTGAAATACACTGTTCATCGCACTCTTACAGGAATTGATTTACAACGCCTCAAAAGTAACAGTAACAGAATGATTCTCACGCCTGGGAGGACATAAAAGACCCTGGGCATTTCTCCTTCTCCAGATTCGCTGGGGGTTTTTTAATGACAACGGAACAACATTCCATCAAAATTAGGGTCAATCTTCCATTGAATTAACAGTTACCAACAAATCATTCCATGTTCCAGTTTCACATCACCTTTCTACAATGGAAGCCGAATCTAGGGACAAAGTATTGTATCATCTTATACGACATTGTTTTCTTCTTTCGAGTACTCCTTCAAAGCAATCGCGCCAACGATTTTCAAAAGACATGCGATACTGATATCATGTAGTACAATATTGAGTATAGTACTAGTGCAATACCATTATACTAATTACCTATCTCATATATTTGCCTATATGGCAATTGTTCAATAATCAAATAAAATTGATATTCATCTGCCGATACCAGTAATTATACTGAGATCAATTCAACTGATAATAATTTTCACCATGAATAATGGATTTGTTGTGTCGTTACACAGAATCACGATAATGCAATGTATGATCTAACTTGAAAGCAGTGAGCACCGGATTAAATATGAGGAACTATTCAGTCCCCTCTCCTTTTTTTTTTTGTTGTTGCTTAGTGTTCAAATTCGGCCAGAGTAAATTTTGCTGATTCAACCATCCCAGACCGATTCAATAAGTGCCAGTACAGTATATTACATAATCAATTCATTTTACTATATTCATGGCCCGTAATTAAGTATTGCGTCTAATTACACAGCGATCAATATCAATCTGATACTAAGTGCTAGCTCTACAAATTTATCAGATAATATAATACATGCAGTTACTAATAAAAGTATACGTATCTTAATTTCCCCGTTAGTTGCTGACCAAAGTTTAAATAGTTCAGGTAGTCCAATCTTTATGTGTGTTATCCTGCCCAATGAATGTTACTTTTCTAAAGTATTTACTAATTTGACATTAAGGCAGTGAGCTGGCAGAATCGTTAGCACACCGGGCAAAAGTCTTAGCGGCATTTTGTTCGTTTTTACGATTTATGTTCAAATTCTGCCGAGGTCGACTTCACTTTTCATCCTTTCAGGGTCGATAAAATGTCTACCAGTTGAGCACTGGGGTCGACGTAATCGACTTAACCTCTCACTCGATATTGCTGGCCTTGTACGCAAGTCTGAAATCAATATTAGTTCTTTTTTGAATTATTTTGATTAAGACAAATACTAATTTGGCATTGATAATTAAATTGATATTTGCACACAGATGTTTTCATTTCTTTATTGAGTGATGTTCCCTTCTCATATATTTTAACGAGCAGTAGAAATAACAAACTACTTTTTCGGTGATTAATTTCCCTTTGTAATTTAAGTTCAATCCCTACTGTGGGTAATTTTACTTTTTATCTTCGAATATCGGTAAACTAAATACTGATAATGTAGTGGAACTAATTTAGCCAACTATAACCCTTGCTTATAATTAGTTGCTTTTCCTAAGTGCAAAAGAATCAGCATTAATCCGATATTAATAGTATCTGATATTTCATAAATGCTGAAACCATTTAAATATATTAAATAGAATTCTTTTCATTACGATATTCAATTTCAGTTCTTAGTGGAAATATCGAAAATTTGTAACAATTTTTCACATAATTATAGTAAAAGAAAATATTGGAATTTGACGGACATTATTTTTCGGTTACACTGTTTCTATGTTAGAAATGGCATTGCTATTCTTAGATTGAAATCATATTCATATACTTGTTGTTGCCAGTGTTGGTTGTGTTCAGTTTTACTTCTTATTTCAGAATAATTTCCCTGTAATTGTTAATTGTATTTCGATGTCTTATACTTTGAGATACACGCATTTAGATGTTCCCATTTGTCATTCTTATACACACGCAAACACACACACAAGCACACAGCGCGCACACACACGGACATACACACACAAACACACGCATACACACATGTATCATATATTTACGGGACAATGCTTCACCATTTAACGTTACATGCCATGTTAAATTAGCAATTTATATGCAGCACCTTGCATTTTTAATGAGAAATGTTTTATGCTTATGAAAATGTCACAGACAATAGAGAACTTGGCTATATGCATTTCTCTATTTAGTTACATGTCTCTCAGTTCCAAGTTCAAATCTCGCTATTATCGATTTCAATTTACATCCTAGAGGGACATTAACATAAGTCATAATCAATTCAATAGAGTCAAAACCCCGTAACCACTAATGTCTAATTAAAAGTAATTGGTTATAATTAGTAAAATGGCGTTACATTCGAGAACTATATCATTCTATGTAAGAACATGGTGAAATGAATGTCATTAGCTGAGATGATTTGGAATTTTGTTTCCCTATGGAATAACTATGCTACAACAATACGTGGAATTTCTACTTCCCTGTAAATATTAAATCGTATTTTCATGTTCCCTTTAAAGTGCGCCATGACACAATTAACCCCTTCACCTAATTTGTCTTTTTCAGAGTGCGACGAGTGAACTCATCCAAAATATATAATTTCAAAACCAGCCACAGACGTCAATTCTCGGTTTTTACCTTTTTTTTTCCCAAAGTTATTTATCTTTCCATTTTTACAAATTACGCGCAGATGTCAAGCTCAAAAGATGAGACAATGAATATGAACTTTCTATTAGAAACTTGGATATATCAGATGGGAGTATAAGCTTGTATGATAATGGCTATTCTCTCTCACGTGAGGAGGAGGAGGAGGAGGAGGAGGAGGAACGAATTTGGTGTCGACATGTGGTGTCGGAATACTGCATGCTTCCTTCACCACCACGCTTCCCATTCACTGGAAATCCTGGAATCTCAATTGATCAAAACACAGCTGATATGACTCCTTTCGATTGTTTTAGTCTTTTTTGTGACAACAGAATTATTGATCGAGTTGTGGACGAAAATGATCGCTTTGCTAAATAAACTGGAGAAGGTGATTGTATGTGACGCCCTGTAACAAAGGCAGAAAAATTCGTGTTTTTCGCTTTGAAAATGCTTGGTGGTGTTGTGAAAATGCTAGATCAAGGAATGAACTGGTCGAAAGATGAACTACCTGAAAGACCAATTTTTCGGAAGCTGATCAGTTTGAAACGCCAAAATAAGATAAAACAATATCTTTATTTTGTGAATAATGAAACTTTTGATGCAGAAACACATCCCAACCTCAAATTGTATAAATTTTATGATGTGTTTATGATGTTTATTGAGAACTTTATGAAGTGTTATACCCCTGACAATGATTTATCTATAGACGAAAGGTTTTTGCGGTTCAAGAGAAGGTCAAGATGAGTGCAGTACATACCTCTAGAAAGGAGGAGTGAAGTATTTTTTGTGTGAAGCAAAGACTGGGTATATATGTAGAGTAATCATTTATGTTGGCAAAGGATTGATTCAGAATATAGTGAATATCCCATGAGTTCTCGTATTGTGTTGTCTCTGATGAAGCCTTTAATTGGTAAAGGTTATTGTGTTACAATGGATAACATTTACATTTATCCGCAATTAGTTGATACTCTGGTTAGTCAAAAAACTGATATTTATGGAACTCTCCGTTTGAATAAAAGGAGACGCCTGAACAGCTGAATAGGACAAAATTGAAAAAAGGAGAAGTTGCAGCATTTCAGAAAGGGGAGGTAATGACTCTTCGTTGAAAGGACAAGAAGGAAGACGGTGCAATGCTTTTAACCATTCACAACCACGCCTTGAAGGATGTTGAGACAAGACAAGGACCTGTGAAGAAATCAGCAGTTGTATATAGTTACAATTTTACAATGGGTGGAGTTGACAAGGTGAACCAACACCTAGTAGATTATTCCATTACAAGGAAACGAGGTAAGAAATATTAAAGAAAGTCTTCTTCCATTTGATGGATTTTGCGGTATGGAATTTTTGCATATTGTACAATGTAGCAGTCACCGAGGAAGGGAAAAAAGCCTTCAAACACCTGAAATTCTATAAGCAGTTTATACGAGATATCATCGCAAAATATGAAGCAGATTTACAATCTACTAAAGTTGTAGGGAGGCCTTCGACTTCACTGGGACATTTTCCAGTGGAAGCCCCACCAAGAGAAAAGAAGACAAATCCAACAAAAAATGTGCCGTGTGCTGTCTGAAACGTGACCATCGAGGGAAACCAGTCAGAAGGAGCCACGATATATGTGTAAACTCTGTAATGTACCTTTATGTGTAGTAGAATTATGCTTTGAAAAATACCATACCAAATAATCATTCATAAAATACCAGAGATAGTAAGATGTATGGGAAGACAGGGTAAAATAAAAGATAAAATAAGTGCAGTATTTTATTTGTATTTACTTTTGGTTATGAAAATTGAAAAGAAAGATGTATATCTATAGAAGATTTTTGAGATGATATGCTAAAAAAAAGAGTAAAATAAATGTGTAATTCCCCTTTACTTTTGATGATAAATTTGGAGAAAAAAAGCAATAAATAAAAAAATATATATTTAAAACATATAGGAAGACGGTCATCTTGTTTTTGCCGAAATTGGTATCTTCAAAATAAAATTTCAAGTAAAATATTGGAAATAAATAAAAAAACAAACTTTATTTCCATAACCAGCATTAAAATACTATAAAACAGAAAGCAATAAACAATTTTGTCCGAAAATGAAACTTTTCTCCAAAAAAACATCCTGGGGAAAGGATTAAAAGTGAATATATTAACAAAGATTTAAGGCCCTGAATGATAACATCTTGCAGCTAGTATTTTCACTACTCATTTCCTCCGCCTTTACGTTCTGAGTTTATATTCCGCCGGGGTCGACTTTGCTTTTCATCCCCTTCGGGGTCAATAGATTAAGTACCAGTTAAGCACTGGGGTCGATGTAATCAACTTACCCCTTTCCTCAAAATTGCTAGTCTTGTGCCAAAATTTTCAACCAATATTTCTACTTCCTTCCTAAGGCTGCAAGCTGGCAGAATCCGTCTTTACGTTCTGAGTTCAAATTTCCCCAAGGTCGTCTTTGCCTTTCATTCTTTCAAGGTTGGTAAAGTAAGTACCAGTTGAGAACTGGGTTCGATGAAATTGACTATCCACCACTCACCCCATAATTTCAGGTTTTGCCAAGTTTTGAAACTACTATTTTTACTTCCTTCTGAGTTCACCCAAACGTTCCAATACGAGAAATACATCTAGTTCTGCAACTACCAACTTTCTAATGTGGTTGATGCAGAATAGGCTGCTAAGGAAACACTTCAACGATTAGGGATTTAAACCAGCAGCACCTACTGACAACTGGATGGACCGGGTCATAAATAATTAATGAAATACTTAAACCATAAGCACTGTGTAATATTAGTTAGAGCCCTTGATCTGTAACTCTGCTGGAGTGATTTTCAAATTTCAGCTTTGAAGTTGTGTCCCTTTGGTGTGTAGAGTTCCATTTTAATAACGAATTGTTGCCATAGTTACCAGATATAGCCAATGCTGACTCTATCCCAAGTTCACTAAAACTTAAGTTCCACTATCCATAGAATTCAATTTTAATTTATATTGCATTATCTATACAAAAAACTTGTGTTTCATTAAAACATTTCAGATTAAATCCTTGAACCTGTTCGACTCACAGTGTGAACACTTTCGTTTCAATATGAAATGCATTCTTTTCACAACTCCCTATCCTCCTCCAAAAATGCCACAAATTGTAGTTCAATGCAGTCTAATTATTACCGGTAACGGTAAAGGTGGTCGATTCGTTAAACTGATATTTAATTCCGTTTTTACATTCTACGTTTGAATCTTACCATGGCGAAAAAATAAGTAACACTTAGAATGGATTGAATGGACTCTGCCCCTCCACCACAAAATATGGCCTTGTACTTATTTTAGAAATTCACTATTAGGATAGAAAATTACACAAACTATAAAATACTGGACCAAATATCAAATTATAATTACAGCATATGTCAAGAATTTATACGTGTATCTTCCATTTCTACACTTGAATAATACACAAGCCTTCAAATGCTAGACCTCAGTGTATCTTATTAACTTCAATTATGCCATAGTAAATATAATGTTGTGAAAGTTGCGACATAAAGTTTAAGAAACCTTTAATACTTCAACTTTCCGTCGATTTAGACATGAATCGTGTAATTCGGGAAGTAACGCAGTAATTTTTAATTTGTAAATGTTTCGCTCAGCAATTCAACTCTTCTTTGTTTCACTTATTAACCCTCTATAAAGCTCAGCTAAGAGTCTCACCGGAGAATTGTTCACTTATATGAGACCATCCCCATCAACTGCACTCAAACGCACTATATCAGATCAAAATGACACCAAATGGATTGGTTGGAATGAATTTATAACCAATTCGGTTTAAATATCATCTCGGGGACACTGTTTGCCTTAACATCCAGGTTCGCTTTTCTAATCCTTCTATATCAGCTTCGGTCACCCTTTTTTCTTTTGTACCATCTGATCGACGAACAACAGACGGTGACGTCTTTCACAGATACTGTATGGTAGTCAGTGTATTTCTATGGCCAAATACAAAGTGTTTTTCTGTTGTGTTTCTTTGCTCTTTTACTCTTGTACTTCTTTCAGTCATTTGATTGTGACCATGCTCACTCTAATAAGGAGTTGGAAACTTTGCTACATAATCAACACTTTCATTATGATTCAAGCCAGCAGACATATCCGAACAGAGTATTCCTCGAAATTTTTAAATGCCACTGATGTTGTGGGGCTTGTCTAAAATTATGGCTTGAGTGAGAGCCGACGGGAAGATACGATTCACTGACCTCTTTGGTGGCTACCTCGTAGCACTCCCCCATTATAATCTCAAGCTGGAAGAAATACTTAGAAACAAAACTTGAATTTAATTTACCATGCTTATAGAGATGCCCTTAAAATGGTCAGGAATTATATAAGACGTTACAAGGAACACAAATCAAAAACAAACATTAGAATGCAAGACAAAATTTCTTCACTATATTCAGTTAATTCTCTTTATATTTTAAATTCAAATTTGTGAAGATCAACTTTTTTTTCACCCATCCTGAATCAATGATATTCAAAACAGAAGAAAGATAAACATCAAGAATATAGATGGTTTTGATCAACAGTATCCAGTTCTCAAATCTTATGGCCTTGTGCCAATATATGAGAAATCAATATAGGAATTGCCTATTTATTTGTGCATTTATACATAAATATATACGAAGTAATAAAATGAATATCAATTTTGCACTGTTATCCATAGCTTTATAACCAACGCCAATGTAAAAATCTTTACTCAATTTTTGCGCCCAAACGGTTCTCATACAATTATAAAATATCATGTTTTAAATTCATATTCTTCTTCTAATTATAGAAACTATGTCGTGAGAACACAAGGCATACACAATTAAAATCGAAATCATTTTTTCATGGTATTTACTTTATCGGCGAAGTGTATTCCGCAAGAAGAAAACTTCATTGATTTTATCTTCTAGGTGATCATTCTTTGTAATATTCAGCTGCTGGAGAAACTAAATCATGTTCAGGCCACATCTATGTACATCCGGAATAGTGCTTCCCCTTCCACATTCACACGCAGACACACTCGCAGATTGAGATACATAGTCGTTATCTATTGTTCTCTTTTAAATATGTGTCTGAAAATGTTATGATGATGGATTGCTTTATGAAAGTACAGAATTGGAGTAAATGAAACAGCAATGAAAATTGATAGTGATAAACAAACTTCACTCTGAGATGAATTACTTGTTTATGTAGAAACCACTGAAGCAGGGTACTGCTGAATGTCTAGAAATATTTATGGGACGCCATAGATATTCTATGTTCAAGGAAAGACAACTAAATCTTAGTTCGTTTTTAAGAATGCTTTTATCAAAGCTGTTGCATTGCATATGTGTAGCAGTGCCACTGTGATGATATATCACCTTCAAAAGGATGACACATTTCCTATTTATATAAGCACGCTTCTTTAGCCTAGGCATAAAGCCAGTTCATTATATTTTTATTTATTTATTTTTTAAGCAGTTGAAAGAATGAGTTAAATCAATTTAAAAAACTACAGTTTATTACCGGCATTTTATAGATTCCAATAAAATACATGGCAATAACCAAATGAGTTCATAAATTCACAAAGAAATACACATAGAAGTTTGAAACAACTCCAGTATATAACTGGTGTTTATGTTATTAAACTCATATCAAAAGAAGAAGGGAAGACATTCCCGCTGACATTATCCCTCATTTTCCCAATTCACTGCCTTTCAAAGATTTATAATGTAAGAACAATGTCCTTTGACTTCTTAGATTTTAAAAAAATCTAGTTAATCTTTCATAATTTAGGTGCTAACCTCATCGCATAGATATATGCTATCATTTAGGATGCAGGGATGCTTGTGTAGCCGAAATGTTTGCTCAGCATGTAACTCTGCGTTCGATCCCCTGCGCGACACCTTGGGTGAGAGTCTTCTATCATAAATTTGGATCACCATGTGACTTGTGAAATTAGATTGGTGGGAACTTCGAGGTAAATATTTTTCGTGGTCAAGATATGTTTAGCAGAGTCCACATTGTTTTAAACATTCACATTCGGTTTGAGTTGATTGGAAGCATGGTTTTCTTTCTCACTTGCTTTCCGCCATTCTCTGAGGATATATAATGGTATTGAGCGCTGCTCTTTTTTTCCTTGATTAAACTACAGAAATACAACGTTGACATCATTCCAGCTATAGGCACTATATGTATATTTGTTTCTCACTCACTCATGTTACAGCATCTGGAATGAATTATAGTTCTTATATATGTGAATATTGTAAATGTGAAACTTTAGTTAGATATATTCGACCAGGGACGATAGCGATCCAGTATTGCTTGGGTATATGGGTAAAATGATAACTTTGCTAGACTATGAGAAATTACATTCGTAACATATTGAATGTCTGTTTTTGAGTTTGTAAAAGTACGGAATAGGATTTCGTATGCAAATACTAAAAGATGCGATAGTTAAGTATAATACGAGAAGTGACTTTTCTTTATCTATTCATTGGAACAAATGCTATGCATTTGTTCCATTGAAAGAAGTCAAGGATATCTTGATTAATCTTTGGTAAAGATGTAACCTATATTATCACGTAATTACGGTACTTATATTGCAATGAAACAATGCTTTAATAATAAATATATTTGGATAGAGTGATAGCCTAACGCTTAAATCTGAACAACATTGTGATAAGAGCATTCAAACAATGAAGGAGAAGAAGAAGCATGCAGTTTTGTTCTTTATTCTCAGAAGATTAGCTGAAAACTTTGTATGGAATGAAATTTGAACATCATATCCCCCTGTGACAGGCAGATATATGATTACAAGAACGGCTAGGCTTTTGATTCATCATTGATTTCTTTCTTCTGAAATGTATTACTTTTCCGTCGATTTAGACATGAATCGTGTAATTCGGGAAGTAACGCAGTAATTTTTAATTTGTAAATGTTTCGCTCAGCAATTCAACTCTTCTTTGTTTCATTTACTTGTTGTCACAACTTACTGGATTTTCAATACATGTTTTCCCCCGAGACTTCCTTTTACATTCTTTCCTAATTTTTTCTATTACTAAATTATATTTCAAGATGTTTTTTTTTTTCTTCTCTTAGTTTTATGTAGCTTCGTTTTTATTTTTATATTTTTGTATTTTCTGTTCAATTATAGATTTCATGGATTTCTGCATGACATGTGATCGGCCGATAACTGCATACTGCACTCGTATTTCATAACATTTACAGCCTTCTCTGTCAGCTACTGCAGTGTTTCTATTTAAATATATCTTGTTTTTTTTTATTCGGTTTTACCATAGAAAGTCTTTAAACATACGCCATTCCCGCATGCTTTATAATTTATAGTCATTCCTATCATTACCGTGGTGGCTTTCTTTAAAGAAAATATATGGGCAGTTTTCGATCTAATTGCAACCCCACTTAGTTCTTTCTTTAAGATATGTATTATTATCATTTCAATATTCATAGTTCACTGTACAGCCAAATTTCCAAACTTTATGAATTATCTGTCAGTAAATTATCTATGAATGCTTTTTTATTTCCCTTTTCCTTTTCTTTTAATTTTTTCCCTTGAGAATTTCTAATCAAATTACTAGTGTATTTTCATACTTTAGTTAGGAAACTGATCTAAGAAGTTAAATAAACCAACGCTTTATGTAAATTCTATACGGTTATTCAGAGGGCAGGCTTTTAAAACTTTTAAAACTCGTAGAATATGTTGGATGAGAGTTTGTCTTTTCAATTCCAATCACTTAAATTCATTTCATTGCGTTCAATGAAACTAAAATTTTGCTTGCAATTTCATATTTAGAGATTCGCAAACTTTACACACTCCAGTATTATGTTTTAGTCACGTAGCCTACTAGACTTATTAATATAATAGGTAAGCTATATGGTGGATTGTGTAGTATACCGTGCAACTGGCATTATTGCATTATGTTCGAGACTGATTCAGAAATGGCCAGATCCAAGTTGATGATATTAAGGTACAACAAGAATAGGAAAAAGTAATGCATTGCTAGAAATTTAATACACTTGGTAGCATTAAATATGTAATATTGATAAGGAATTCATCCATGAATCAGTAGAAGCTACCGAAATATTTCAAGTGTCTTCTAACGTACCGAGTTTCCCTACCATTTGACCAGAACTCTACTTCTGATTATGCACAGCATTAGATGACTTGTGTGTGCAAAACACCGTTCCTTATAAAATTCTTCACGCAGAAGTATCCTCCAAGAAGTAACCCAAACCATTATACGCAGAAAGCATATTACACTGGTCAACAAAATAAAACTTTTATTTTCTGGCATAAAATCTTAGATTTGTTTTAAACTAATTTTTGGATGCTGATTCCAAAACTGACCTCAGATTTTCTGTATCACATCACATTTTTGTGCCATCAGTAATATCTTTATTTACCTGGAGCATACCAAAAGATAACTTTACACCACCGTTTGCTGGAATTTCGGATGGATTGCCATGCTAATTTTGAATATGTTCAAGCTGAGGTTTGCTCTAAAAACCTTCCTCTTCTTTTTAATTGCGAAGTGAACCACTGTGATCTAGTTATGGATACAACGTAAAAGAAAAGACGTTCTGTAATGAACCGAACGTCTTCTGGTACATCTGTGAAAACTTCACTCTACAGGCTCCAAGGCACAGCATTAATAACATTGTCAAGAAGGTGTAACATACTGACCAGTAAAGTAACATTTGGAAACCAGGAGAAAACCTGCCCACCCCACAGACTTTTCAGAACATGTGTCGAAACTTGGTGCAATGAAGCAATTCATCAAAGCTCTTGATCACAGAGGAGACTGCTTCAGATACATATATACAAACTTTCCTAGTCTCATTGACGAGGAGAAGGCAGGAATATTTGATGGGCTTCAAATACGAACACTCCTCAAGGATCCACATTTTGTTACAACAATGAGTGTGGCGAAGGCTTAGAGTTTAAAATGCCTTCTCTGATGAATTACCTTGGGAACAGGAAGGCTGACAACTGCTGCTCTTGTTTGAAATTTTAAAGAAATCTTAAGGTGTTTCCATTATTTCGTCCATCCCCTGTATATATATATATATATATATATATATATATATATACATATATATATCGCCATGATAGATCAGTAGCCACTACCCACATTTTGTTTCTCTCCTTGTTTTTTTCTGTGTCCCTTTCTGTAGAAGAGCGTAGGCTCGAGACGTAAAAGACTTTTTCAATTCCTGAGCGTTATACTAATACATCTGTTTGTTTTGTACACCAACTGTCTTCGTCTTTTGTTTTTTTTTCGTGAACTCTCCCTATACATATATATATATATATATATATATATTTATATTTATATATATATATATACATACATATATACATATACGTGTGTGTAAGTGTGAGTGTGTGTGTATGAACACGAGATTTTCAATGAAAGAACCTGTTCCAATACTCCTCGATTTTCCAAGCACTACATAATGTTTGATCCTTACATTATTTTCCAATAAGGTTTTCATCGAACAGATGTTTTTTTTTATTGGAAACATTCGCTTTCTTACTTTTTCTTCAAATATACACATATATTCTGTTTCCTTATTAATTTGTTTTATCTTCTTATCTGCATACATGCTGGAGTAACACCTTCAAGGGTTTTAGTCAATATTATCGGACCCAATATTTTGAATCGCATTTACTTCATCGATCTTGTAATAAAGGAAATGAAAAGAAACCATTTACGAAAGAGAAGATAACTCTGCCTGTCATGTATATGCACAAGTAGTTCTATTTGAACATCTTACTTTTTATTTTTGCTACAGGTTGTTATAGAAGATATTAACCCATAGTTCTTTGCAGTAGAGAGGGCCCCAGCAATTCTTAACCACAGATAGACCTGTGCCCCTAAATGTTCGGCATTATAACTATATGTATGGCACTACACACATTTTTTCTCTCCTTGTTTCTCTCCTTGTTTTTTCTGTGTACCTTTCTGTAGAAGAGCGTAGGCTCGAAACGTAAAAGACTTTTTCTATTCCTGAGCGTTATACTAATACATCTGTTTGTTTTGTACACAACCTGTTTTCGTCTTTTGTTTTTTACGTAAACTTTCCCTATATATATATATATATATATATATATATATATATATTATATATATATATATATAAATATATATATGTATATATATATATATATATATATATATATATAGGTAAACAGTAAAATATAATTACAGACGTGGACAAGAACATGAAACACCACAGAGACGACACAAGAACCACAGGACGGGACATTCGAAGCCCTCAGTCATCAGTCAAGAACCAGATCATCTTAGCAATTTCGGCTGATTAATCTTGAGATTGCTCCGATATGGCCAGCCCGCCAAGGGAAATCTAAGCCAAGCGCATTAGATACCCTGGAAGAAAGCTTCGAATGTATACAACACGAGGACGGAAAACGAACGAAGTACACAAACAAAAATACAGAATACGTGACACCAATAAGAATACAAAAACGTAAAAACAATAACGGTAAAAATAAAAAATAAACAACAAAACAAAACCAGATATATATATATATATATATATTATATATATATATATATAATTTGAAAGTTATTGGAGACAAAAGCTACCAACTGGCATGATGCCGCCGATGTTTTTATTTATTGGAGATTTTATTCCATTAACTATTTGTTACATATTCTGTGTTCATATTTTAAAACTTTCACAACTAGGTAGTTAAAATATTTATCGATTAGTTACGACTGTTAACATTACTCGTTAGCAATATCGCCTAAAGCTTAACAACTGCAGCAAGATAATTTAATACATTTCCGTCAGCAGTATAGCAACCAGTTAATGATAAGACCCAATCTTGGGTGTTATGGATAGCAATAATATAACATTGATGAAACATTCGTTTACTGTTGCTATCTCCTTGAACTGACAAATTTTAGTTTTCATGTCTTCTGCTGTGTAATCATTTGGAAATCACAACCTGTGTATTTACGAAATATTTCTCTCTTTGACAGTGATATTTGATGCTCGATCTGTTCTTTCATCCCAGCTTAAAATTAATTGAGAAACTCTCTGGTAAAAGGCATTTCAGATGTGATATTCCCTATTTCTTCAGAGTATCTACGATTGCATTTCTTAAAATGGCACGGCGCTTTTTTGGGTTTTTTTTTTTTTTTTAGGAAAATCATTTGTAAATTCTAGTAAGCTAGACAACTACGTAGAAATTCGATCATTCGCTAGTTAACAATAGAGTAAATGACAAACCCGTTCTCTAAAGTATAGAAAGGATACTGCAGAAGCTTATGACAATGAAATCGAATCACAGATGAGTATATTTATAATTAATATCTAGAGGATACATTGACCAGGAGGAAGCTTTCTCATTGTCCTTCACCTATTGATCCTGGAATAATTCGGCATTATACGTTAGGATCACTTATAAACAGACATTAAGTACATCATGTGTAAATGTTAAACAGTTTATTGATACCGTCAAAAGATAGAATTATAAAATTAATCTCAAAGGGAAAATTCTAAGGGCATTCATCTCTCTCCTCCTTTTCCAGCACGAATGACTTTAATCACCATGCTATTATATACTGAACTTAAATACAAATGGGAGAACAATCAGTTGTATTTTGTATAGAAATGGATTCAAGTGGTATGCTGTAGATTACTAACTACTGGAAACGTTGCAGAAAACACTACTCACGAAATTGATATACGTGCTAAGTTATAAAGTTACACCAGAATATCTTTAAAGGAGGAGGGGGTACATGAATATATCGTAAAAAAGATAAAGGCAAACACAAATGAGAGAATTATACCAAAGACATTTAATATGCATCTGTGAAAATTAGTGCATTGGCACAATACTTAGCAGCAATTCTACCAACTTATTGTTTTGACTTCAAGTTCTTCAGAGTTCGACTTTGGTTTTCATTGTCGGGATCGATAAATTAAGTACCAGTTATTATTATTATTGACTTTGCACAGCTTCTAACGCTAGAGATGAATTACAGTGTCAGCTGTTCACTACCAGTGAACTTAGGTAACATCTCTTATGTTTCGAGTACCTTCCGGAGTGTTCGAGCAGTTCCAAGCAGTGCTGTTTTCTGCTAGTGCTCCACACTTATTGCAGTCCCTATTTGTTCCACGTACTTCTCGAGATTTCTGTTCAATGTTTCCAGGGATCCAACAATTATTGGTACCTTTTTCATTGACTACAACTACTTAACCTCCAAAGCTAACCTGTCATATCCCTCGACTTTTCTTTCTTCCTTACCACATATCTTGTTGTCATCTAGGCATGCTATATCTATGATCCAGCGTAGTCTGTTTTCTTTCTCAATTAAGACTATGTCCGGCTTCCTATTCTCTATCTCATGGTTGCACCGAATCATAAAATCCCATAGGATCTTTGCATTTCCATTTTTGACGATGCCTTCAGGTTTGTGGTCCTACCAATTTTTTGCTCTGTCAAGTCCATACTTGTTGCAAAGTGTCCAATGGACAAGCCTGGCTATATTGTCGTGGCGTCTCTTTTATTCCTTCTGGGCTAGTGGAGTACATTGGCTGGTAATATGCTATACTGTTTCACCGTTTTGTTCGCAGATTCTGCATTTATCTGCTGAGTTGTCTATTCTGTATTTTATGTAGTTTGTTCTTAGTGCTTGCCCTTGGGCAGCACAGATTAGAGCACAGATTTCCTGTCATAAATCACTTTTAGTCATCCACAGCCATCTTTTTTCTCTGTCTGTCTTATCTTCAACATCCCTATGAACTTGACCATGCATTCTTTTTTTACCCACCTATTTTCAGTTTCATTCATTTTCAGTTGCTTGTATAGTGCTTTATCTTTGCAACCTTTCTTCTTACGCACGCCTGACCTTTTTACTTCTAATAATGGCGGTTCTGTGACATTTTTACATACCGTGCTATGTTGCTTTCTTCTGGCCTAATGCTGTGTTCGAATCCAATAAGTCCCCTTCCTCCTCTTTTTCTTGCTATATACAGTCTGTTTATATCACTTTTGGGGTAGAGTGACCCATATCTAGTTGGCAACTTCTTTATCTTTCTGCCTAAGCTGTTTAGTTCGTCTGCTGTCCATGCGAGTACCCCTACACCATATCTAATGAGTGTCACCCCAGATGTTGATAGCTTCGATCTTATTTCGTCCAATTAATTTCGACTATAGAATCAGTCTCAGTCTGCGCAAGTACTCTACCTTAAACTTTTCTGTCATTTCTTTCTCCATCAATTTATCCATTTCCAAAATCCCCAAGTACTAATAGCCCGTCTCTTCTATCTGCTACATAACCTCCCCCGACCGTATCGTTAACCCGCCCATAAATTTGATTTTGCCTCTCTTCAAGTCTAACACACCACTCTTTCTCAGTTCGAACTCTATTCCGATATCAGCACTGAAGGTATATACCGTATCAACGAGGGCTTCATCTTGACCATAAAACTTGAGGTCATCCAATAACAAATGGTTGAATTTTCGTTGGCGACTTTTGAATACATACCCAGCTTTTGCTTTCCTCAGATTCAGTGTTAGTTGTATCAAGCACATACACTCCATAATCCAAGAACGTGGAATCCTATCGTACGCCTTACGATAGTCGATCCATGATATGACTAAGTTACTTTTCCTTCTCTTGCAGTCTCTAAGTACAGTTTTGTCTATTAAAAGTTGATACTTGGTACCTCTGCACTTACGCTTGCAACCCTCCTGCTCATGTGGCAGGACTCCATTGTTTTCCAGATGTTCGTACATTGACTCTGCGAGTATTCCAGTCAATAACTTCCACATAAGTTGAAAACAGGATATCGGCCTGTAATTATGTACCGTATTAATTATGTAATTATGTACCTTTTTTGATGTTTTTCAGGCACAGTACTGACCCTAACCCTAACCCTAACCCAATGTCAACCAATCTGGTGTTACTTGGTCGGCATTTAACAAGGTGTTGATTTGCGCAGGTATTCGTGCATGACATTCATGAAATCTTTTGATCCAGTAGCATTGAACTGCACCTGGTCCCGGGGCCTTCCAGTTCTAATTTTGTTACTGATTTCCTTCACTTCGCTAACTGAAATGACTATTTCTGCTTATTTTGGACAGACTACTGTTTATTTCAGTTCTTGTAACCATTCAGCAGCCTTCTTGTGCTCCTTGTCTTTGCTCCAGGTGTCACTCCCAAACCTTTGACTTTCAATGTTATCTGGTATCAACTTTTCATCTGTTTACTCTTCATTTATTTCTTTGTAGAATCTCCTTTGATCTACTCTGAATAACCTATTTTTGTGATAACCCTTCATTCTTTGGTCGTATCTTACCATCTTTGCTTTCTTTGCAACGAAGCGCTGTTTCAGTTCCTCCGCTCCTGCTTTCAAGCCCTTTCTTTCAATATCATACTTCTTTTTCAGCACCCTGTATTTTTGTTCGCTTTTAAGTTTCCCTTTCTCTTTTCGATCTCACACAGAAATTTCCTTCGGGCGCATGTCTAACCTTTCCTAGGTTCTTCTTTTCCACCATGGATCTTTTCTTTTGTCTCTCCCATTATGTTTCTTTTTCTTGCCATCAAACCCACGTTTTCTGCTACAATACTCACTGCCCTGATCAAATTATTTGTTTCTGTGATGTTGTTTATTCTGATGTATTTCAGAATTTCCTTGACATTTTTCGCTTCATCATTATTATTGTTATTATTATCATTATCATCATCATCATCATCATCATCATCATCATTATTATTATTATTATTATTATTATTATTCTATGTTTGACTTTTGATTTATATTTGTACAAGTTGGCTCCAAGTCTCACCCAGAGACCTCAAGAGACAACAGATTGGAAGTTCATGTTGTTGTTATGCCTAGTGTGCCATATATTGGGGGGGGGGGGAGTTTTTGGTGTTGTACTAATGAATGTCTAAAAAAAAAAATTTTTTAATTTTTTTTTTTTAAACCGAAAATTATGTTTGTTTTAAACCTTGAGATTACATAGAAAGTATTTTGCGTAGGATATGAGCAGTTCCCATGGGCACTATCTTTTGAATTATTATTATCATTACTATTATTATTATTATTATTATTATTATTATTATTATTATTATTATTATTATCATTATTATTATTATTATTATTATTATATTATTATTATTATTCAGTAGTTTTATTTTTATAGCGTGCTTTCACTTCACTACCGAGCGCAGCTCTGTGTGCTTTAAGTATGTGCTGTGATTTGTTGTGATGCTCTGATGGTTATTGTATGGAAAGTGTTCTGCGTAGGATGTGTGCAGTGCCTAGTAGTGCAATTTTCTGTATGTTATATGTGTTTGTAAGTCCTGGTGTATTTGTTATGTATTTGTCTGAATATTTTTTTATCATGCCTAATGCACCTACTATGATAGGAATTGTTTCTGTTTTCAGATTCCACATTCTAGTTACCTCTATTTCCAGGTCTTTGTATTTTGAGAGTTTCTCCATTTCTTTTAGAGACACGTTGTCATCTGCCGGTATTGATACATCAATTAGAAAGCAATTTTTTCTTCATGATCTCTGACAACTATATCTGGTCTGTTGGCCTTAATTTCTCTATCTGTGTGTATCGGCATATCCCAGAGTATGGTTGCTTTCTTGTTTTCTGTGACATTTTCTGGTGTGTGCCTATACCATCTTTTTCTGTTGTTATTCCATAATGTTGGCATAGCTTCCAATGTATGTAGGTTCCAACTCTGTCATGTCTGTGAATATATTCCTTCTTAGCCAGAACTGGGCGGCTAGAGATAATATGATTTATTGTTTCTTGTCCATCTCCACATAGTCTGCAGTTACTTGTTATACTTCTTTTCATTACATGTTTTTGGGAATTTCTGGTCAGGAGGCTTTGGTCTTGTGCTGCAATTAAAAATCTCTCTGTCTCTGCTTTGAGTCCTGAGCTTCTCAACCATTGCTGGGATTTTTCTTTGTCTATTTCTTTTGCATATAGTTTAGTCCAGTATTTGCCATGAAGGGGCTTTTCTTGCCATCGTTTTATCATGGTTCGTTGCTGTTCTATTTTTAGTTTGGATTTCATTTGTTTTATAGCTTTTGTTGCTTCTTCTTCTTCTTCTTTTTCTTTTTCTTCATCTTCTTCTTCTTCTTCTTCTTCTTCTTCTTCTTCTTCTTCTTCTTCTTCTGCTTCTTCTTCTTTTTCTTCTTCTTCTTCTCTTCTTCTTCTTCTTCTTCTTCTTCTTCTTCTTCTTCTTCTTCTTCTTCTTCTTCTTCTTCTGCTTCATATTTATTAGGTGGTATGATTTTTGTTTGTATTGTCAGCTTCCTTAAATACTGAGAACAGTTTTTTGTTTTGCTCGTGTTTTGCCTCTATTTGTATCAGTTTTCCTTCCTTCTGAAGTAGATATTTTTGCAGTCCTGGTGGGTTATTTTATAGTAGTTTTCCAGCTGTATAAGGCCTCTACCACCTTCTATACGTGTATATATAGTCTTTCTATGTCAGATTTTGGGTTATGCATCCTAGATCCTGTCATTATTTTTCTTGTTTTCCTATCTATTTAGTGTCCAGTTAAGGATATTGTAGCTGTAACTTATAACTGGGACAGCTAAAGTGGTAATACCTATTATCTTGTTTTTAGCATTGAGCTCTGTTTTTAGTATTGATCTAACTCGTCTATAATATTCTTTTTTTATTTTCTCTTTCATTTGTGTGTGTTGTGTCTTATCTAGTTCATGGATTCCTAAGTATTTGTAAGTTTGGCTTTGGTCTAATTCTTTATTTCATTGGTTTTATCTAGTGTGATGTTGCTACTCTTAACTAGTTTTCCTCTTTTCATGGTTACTTTGGCGCATTTTTCTAATCCAAATTTCATATCTATTTCTTTGGTAAATCCATGAACTGTCCTTAATAGAGTTTCCAGCTGTTTGTCATTTGCAGCGTATAGTTTTAGGTCATCCATATATTATTATTATATTATTATTATTATTATTATTATTATTATTATTATTATTATTGTCATCATTATTTTATTATTATTATTATATTATTATTATTATTATTATTTTTTTTTTATTATTATTATTATATTATTATTATTATTATTATTATATTATATTATTATATTATTATTATTATTTTATTATTCAGTAGTTTTATTTTTTATAGCGTGCTTTCACTTCACTACCGACCGCAGCTCTGTGTGCCTTGGGTATATGCTGTGATTTGTTGTGATCTTCTGATGGTTATTGTATGGAAGGTGTTCTGCGTAGGATGTGTGCAGTGCCTAGTAGTGCAATTTTCTGTATGTTATATGTGTTTGTATGTCCTGGTGTATTTGTTATGTATTTGTCTGAATATTTTTTTATCATGCTTAATGCACCTACTATGATAGGAATTGTTTCTGTTTTTAGATTCCACATGCTGGTTACCTCCATTGCCAGGTCTTTGTATTTTGAAAGTTTCTCCATTTCTTTTAGAGACACGTTGTCATCTGCCGGTATTGATACATCAATTAGAAAGCATTTTTTTTCTTCATGATCTCTGACAACTATATCTGGTCTGTTGGCCTTAATTTCTCTATCTGTGTGTATCGGCATATCCCAAAGTATGGTTGCTTTCTCGTTTTCTGTGACCTTTTCTGGTGTGTGCTTATACCATCATTTTTCTGTGGTTATTCCATAATGTTGGCATAGCTTCCAGTGTATGTAGTTTCCAACACTTTGATTATTATTATTATTATTATTATTATTATTATTATTATTATTATTATTATTATTATTATCATTATTATTATTATTATTATTATTATTATTATTATCATTATTATTATTATTATTATTATTATTATTATTATTATTATTATTATTATTATTATTATTATTTCTTTGTCATGTGCTGGTATTGATTCATCAATTAGAATACATTTTATCTTAGTGATCTCTGACAACTATATCCCGTCTATTGGCCTTAATTTCTCTATCTGTGTGTATTGGTATATCCCAGAGTATGGTTGCTTTCTCATTTTCTGTGACTTTTTTCTGGGGTGTGCCTATACCATCTTTTTCTCTTTATATTTCATAGTGTTGACATAGTTTCCAGTGTATATAGGTGCCAACTCAGTTGTGTCTGTGAATGAACTCCTTCTTAGCCAGGACTGGGCAGCCAGATACCATATGATTTATTGTTTCTTCTCCATCTCCATATATTCTGCAGTTACTTGTTCTTCTTTTCATTATATGTTTTTGTCAATTTCTGATGGGAAGGCTTTGATCTCGTGCGTGCTGCAATTAAAAATCCTTTTGTCTCTACTTTGAGTCTTGAGCTTCTCAGCCATTGTTGGGATTTTTCGTTGTCTATTTGTTTTCTGTTTACTTTACCCCAGTATTTGCCATGAAGGGTCTTTTCTTGCCATCGTTTTATCATGATCTGTCGCTATTCTAGTTTTAGTCTGGATTTCAGATGCTTTTCGTTGTTCCGTCTGTGTCTTCATAGTTGTTAGGTACTATGACTTCTTTCTTTGTCAGCTTCCTTAAAAAGTCAAGAAAACAGATTTTTTTTGTTTTGTTCGTGTTTTGTGGCTTTTTGTATTAACGGCTGTTTTATTGAAAGGGACTGTCTATTCTAATGTATCATAGGAACTCTCCTAAAATCACATAGTTTATACATTATTTTTTTTGGCTCAGTATTTACAAAGAAAATAATAGATAATTAATGGCATCACGTCGGTAGGTCATTGACTAATTCATATAATCCCAAACAACTGTTTCTGTCTTGCTAGTCTTTACTAAAAGAGTTCACAAAGAATTCAGTAAAACTGGTCATCAATCTTATGGCAAGTTAAAATGTTCTAAGTAGTTAATGTTGTCGTGTATTTCCTTGGCATTATTGTTTCCGGTGTCATCATATTCCTACCTTTTTCCTCAGCTACTCTCTATAGCCTGATGAGACTCGACAAATTACTACTTCACCATGTACAGCAGTATACCTCACATTCATGGTATAGCATCTCTCCTTCACATACACACATACCCACACACATACATAAAGTATATTCGTCATTCAAAGATAGTGTCGAGTAAAACTTTCATCGCCATCACACAAACGACAAGCTACAATGACTAGGAACAATTCTAGTCCTTTGTAATTTCGTCTTCTCTAACGTTTCTTGCCAGTGTGAACCAGCAAATCATTTACCAATACCACACTACTTTCACTGAAGATAGCTCCCACGTTTCACTGGCTTCTTCTCCCATTCGAACTGCACACCATCTCACAAACACTCACAAAGCACAATTACACCAAGCACTTATTTTTACCAAAACTCTCAGGAACGAAACGCTGAAATCAATTTGTGTGGGTATCTATCGAAAATTTATGATATAGATGTGTGTGTGTGTGTGTGTGTGTGTATGTGTGTGTTCTGTATGTGTGTTGTGTGTGTGTGTTCTGTGTGTGTGTGTGTGTGTGTGTGTGTGTGTGTGTGTGTGTATGTGTTATGTGTGTGCGTGTGTGTGTGGTGTGTGTGTGTGTGTGCGCTTTGATTCTTAGTACTAAAGTTATTTTGTCTTCTGCAGAATGTTGTTTTGTCTGAACTACGATAAAAGCTGCTCTACCTAAACAGGATAATGTTTATTTTTGACAAGTTCCATCTAGCTTATAAGTTTCACGATTACCTCCTCTAATTCAGTTCGTGTCATTACAAATACTGAAATATGATGTCTTACCACGAACACAAAATACTTCACTTAATATTTTTAGCGGAGCCACAGAATCTTTAGATAGTTCGCGATATTTAGGGACATTTACGCTGAGTCCTCACAAAGCTGTAATTGACTTTATATTTCCTCTCTCGGAATTGATAAAATGAAGCACTAGCCAAGTATTACAGCTAATAGAGTCAACTATATTTTCATTGAAAATGCGTGGTCTCGTCCCCATTTTGGAGGTCATTC
Organism: Octopus sinensis; assembly: GCF_006345805.1. Classification (NCBI taxonomy): domain Eukaryota; kingdom Metazoa; phylum Mollusca; class Cephalopoda; order Octopoda; family Octopodidae; genus Octopus; species Octopus sinensis. The sequence goes on along the minus strand of NC_042998.1, from coordinate 57,619,629 downwards.
ATATTAAATACCCCTTGCGAGTGGGATGGATTGGTAGCATTGTTACAGCGTCGGTTAAAACACGCTGTGATATTTCTTCGGGCTCTTTTTGATGTGAGTTCAATCCCTCAGAGATCAGCTTTGTCATTCATCCTTTTGAGGATAATAGAATAAAGTACTAATTGAGAATTAGGATCGGTGGTATACACTACTCTTCTCCACCCCTCAGCACTGCTGGCCTTGTGCCTAAATGAGAAACCTTTATAAATTAATGCCTCTAATGCTAGACAGAGCGAGAAACATTGGGCCGCTGAACCAAATACGCTGAAAATTTTAGTTTCAACTAAAAACGTTTTCAATGCAACTCTAGTTAAAGGTTCGTTTCACTTATCATTCGATCTCTTTTGATGAATCTCCTCATTAAACTCTGAAGCCTAGGAAAACAATGCAACCTCCTCAGCATACCCGTTACACCTTTCTTGCTAATCAATTAACTGAATATTTTCTACCTTCCTCCTTCCTTATCAATCACTTGATGTTAATCAACCTCAAGTGCAAGTCAAAGGTTTTGAAATATTTGAATATTTGTATAAGTAAAGGAAAAGTAAAGTTACCTTCTCGAGCCATGCCGACTCATAAGGGCCGTTTTCCCGGTTTCATGGCGTATAAATTCCCCACCTGACAGTATGCCTGTCCGTAGGAGGATTACTCATTTTTGTCTGCTTAGTGGACTGGAGCAACGTGAAATCAAGTGTTTTGCTCAAGAAGACAACGTGTTGCCCAGTCCAGGAATCGAAACCACACGACTCCATATTTGCACAAATACCAGTTTACGGCGTGCATATCACGTGACTAAAGCAGTACAAGCCGTGAAAGATACTGCTGATGTTGGTAGTACTTTAGTAGTTGGCGTTCTGACACATCGAGCATTGCTTCGCTCCGTGTGTCGTTTGAAAACCGCACAGATGGACGTGCAACGTAGTCTAATTCGGGTAACTTTTACTGTTTTAAGAGTTCGAACTACCAAAAACTCTTGTTGTAAGAAAGGTGAAGGCGCAGTTCATTACAGTACAGTGACCAGATGGTACAAGAAATTTCGATCGGGATGCAAGAACCTCGACGATCAGGTATAGTCAAGTAGGCCTAAAACAGTCGTTTCTGAGGCTTTTCTTCAAGTCAAAGGGGCAAATTGGGTGAATAGTGTCAGGCACAGTCCAGTGCGGTTCGTCACCTTCACGACCTCAGCGAAAGCATCCGGAGCAGCTGAAGTGTACCTCGCGAATTAACGCCATCTCAAGCACAGAACAGAGTGGTTGTTTGCAAGAAACCCCTGGAAAATTAGGATGATCTGCGTTTCTTTAAGAGAGAAATGAATGCGATGAAAAGTGGATATTCTTCCGCAGTCCTCTCGTGCATATAAGTGGTTAAGCAAGGATCACCTTTCGGAAACCGTCACCAAACATGGGCGTTTCGAACACAAGGTACGGTTCTGCATCTGGTGGAATTATGAGGGAATAATCCACTACGCTTTCATTAAGGATGATCGAATCATCGATGCCTACCTGTTCACTGAGCTGCTGGATCGGATGTATGCCATTATACGGCAAAAATACCCGGCGTTGTTTAACAGAAAGCAAGACCTCAATGTTGCTCGAACGAACGGGAAAAAACTCCAGGAACCTGAGGGAATTGAACTGATGCAACACTCAGCATATATTTCGGACCTAGCTCCCTCAAATTATTACTTTTTTTCGATTCATGGCTCACTTCCTGGGCTCGCGATGCTTCATCAACCAAGAAGAGGTTGAAGCTTCAGTGAAGTTCTTTGCTTCGAAGTATAAGAACTGGGTTCAACTTAGGCTCAATGAATTGTCAGAAAGTTGGCTTCAGAAGCTGCAACACGGGAGGCCTCTACTTTGATTGCTAGATTGCTTTTGTTGTAAGTCGTCGAATAAAGCAAATAAGTTACTAAAATATTGCAAGATTTTTCAATTGCCTTTGTAATTTGGTCTTCCTGTACAACTTGATGGCTATAAATAACCGTAAAATAACCGTGTCCTCTTAGCTAACAATGCCCCATAACTTCGAAGTAATATGACGAGTCAATATTAATAAACACTAGGAGCTACAGGGACAAAGACTGAGATTAGCAACGGCTATTTTTGGCAGAAAAGTTAGTTGAAAGATCACGCTCACTCCGTAATGCAAGTTTTATATTCTTCAAAAATTTATCACTTGTTTATCGTTTTTATAAATTTTAGACAGCGCTAGAGGCATTGCTATCTATTAATTGCATGATTAATTTTAGCTACTTGAAGATTCTGAACTTAATATACTCTACACTGTTGTAGAGCATCCTAAATTTAAGTTGTCAAGAGTACGTGCTACTATTATATTATTTGTTATTTTCACATCCTAACCATTCCGATCTATCTATCTATCTATCTATCTATCTATCTATCTATCTATCTATCTATCTATCTATCTATCTATATATCTATCTATCTATCTATCTATATATCTATCTATCTATCTATCTATCTATCTATCTATCTATCTACCTACCTACCTACCTATCTATCTATCTATCTATCTATCTATCTATCTATCTATCTATTTATCTATCTATCTATCTATCTATGCTCATTTCTTTCTCCTCTTTCTCTTTCACATTCTTTCTCTCTCTCTTTCTCTCTTTCTCTCTCTCTTTTTCTCTCTCTCTCACACACTTTCTCTCTCTCTCTCTCTCCCTCTCCCTCTTTCTCGATACCAACATGATCAAATCAAATGCATAAAAAAAAAGAATCGACTTGCTAGAAACAGCAACCGAATTTCTCGCAAATAGCCATTTATCGTCTCAAAAAGGTAAATGATACGATATATAACTTTGACCTACATAAAAAGACAGCATATTCACGGTTGGAATGTTGTCTAGCATAGATTTAAGGAATTTGGATTAAACTGACAGCTAAAAACAAATTTAAGCCTTATGATGTCACTAGATATATTTCTCTGTCTCACATGTCGAACAAATGGAGAAAATATTCACAAATATAACGAAGCTCAGTATCGAAAATAATTCTCACATTTAATACACTTAATAATGAATTAAGCATTAGAAATCTAAAGCTGCAGGCAACGCTGCGTAACGGGTCTAATATTTTATCTGTAAATCTTGAATTGATCCGTTCACCTACAGAAAATTTTTAATTTATGGCAAAATTTATCACGCATGGCTTTTGTACAGGTCCTCTAAGTGCTCGGGCTGCTAGAAATAGATGGTTTACACTGGACAATGTAATTTTAGTTATACAGCACAAAGTCAACATGACTGGAATATCGTTGAACATAGATCTGCTTGAATTAATTTGTCTGCTAACTAAACTAATACAATTTTTCAGTTTCAGACATGGATAAGGTTTTTACGTTTTATGAATATGAAAGAAATGAAAATTCAACCAAAATATATTGTCATAGTTTGGTGCAGACGTCCCTTTTCTCATCTCTACACGACACAGAGATTTACTAAGTTATTTTTTTTATCAATAAAGACCAACACTAGTCTTTTTGGACTTTTTACCAATATAGTTTAGTTAGGTAGGTTGGTGGGTAGTTAGGTAGGTAGGTAGGTAGGTAGGTAGGTAGGTAGGTTGGTGGGTAGGTAGGTAGGTAGGTTGGTAGGTAGGTAGGTTCGTAGATAGGTATGTATGTATGTATGTAGGTAGGTAGGTAGGTAGGTAGGTAGGTAGGTGGGTAGGTAGGTAGATATGTAGGTTGGTAGGTAGGTAGGTAGGTTGGTAGGTAGATAAGTAGATAGGTAGGTAGGTAGGTAGGTGGGTAGGTAGGTAGATAGGTAGGTTGGTAGGTAGGTTGGTAGGTGGGTAGGTAGGTAGGTAGGTAGGTTGGTTGGTGGGTAGGTAGGTAGGTAGGTAGGTAGGTATGTAGGTAGGTAGGTAGGTAGGTAGGTAGGTAGGTGGGTAGGTAGGTAGGTAGGTAGGTAGGTAGGTAGGTAGGTAGGTGGGTAGGTAGGTAGGTAGGTAGGTAGGTAGGTTGGTTGGTGGGTAGGTAGGTAGGTTGATAGGTAGGTAGGTAGGTAGGTAGGTAGGTAGGTAGGTAGGTAGGTAGGTAGGTAGGTAGGTAGGTAGGTCGGTCGGTAGGTTCGTAGGTATGTATGTATGTAGGTAGGTAGGTAGGATGTCCTGTTCATAGTAGGTGCGTGCACCTGCTCAAAGAACATCGAGGCTGCCAGAACTTTCCCCTCATCTCAGCTCTTGCCATCACTCGCAAGATCTTTCATTATTGCCAGGCATTTTTTTCCTCGGGCACCCATTCTTTCTGGTACGATACGGAGACCAGTGGAGACACTAGCGTGGAAGACAAGAGGAATCTATCCTGATCACATACCCAAACTACTTGATCCTTCTCCTGGCCAACAACTGACGTGTATGAGAGCTTTGATCTTCGTAGTACATCCAGACACAGTCTCTGTACAAAATAAAATATAGCTTACATCTTTGCTCAGGGTCACAAATTTGTTGTGATGATTGGTTTAGTCAATGAAATGACCTCAGCCCTTTATTGATACTAACAGTTCTTGACTGGGACTTCTTTTATTGATTATGGAAGGATGACACGCAAAATCGATCTGACAGACATTTGAACTCAAAATATAAATCCAATATGATCGAAAATGTTGTCAAAAACCTGAAACTGCTATTATTGCACTGAGCCAGAAAAAACAATTATCAAAGATATTACATCAAGGAACATCCATTAATTTAGGAGTATCTTATTTTACATTATCCAATGTCGCTTTTCTTAATGAAAACACGCGCCTACTGTAGGTTTTAGGGTCGGTTAGCTGCTGTTTCTAGTATTTAAAGCAACCACGTCGAGACTTCCCGTTTGGTTCATAAATAACAGACGTGATTAAAGAAGTCATAAAGTATATTGTTCACATTCACATACAAAAGAATTAGATTTAATAAATACCGAGCACAATTGCTGACGACGAACGTTCCCGGAAACGCCCGACTGTTTGTTTTTCTCTGCCTGAAAGGGTCAACACACTTCTAGCTACATGTCTCTTTACAGAATATCTATTTCGATGAAGTATCAAATACCATACCTTCGTCATTCACGTTTATTAATTGCCTCCAAACTGATTTCTGTATTTGAATATGTTTTATATAGTTATCTGTGCATGTGTGTGTATATTTGCGTATATACGTATAACTGCGTGTGCGTCTGCAATCCGAACTTTTCTAGTATTACACATCATTAATTTCTCTCTCTCTTTCTCTCTCTCTCTCGCTCTCTCTCTCTCTTTCTCTCTCTCTCTCACACACACACACACACATATATATATACACACGTATATATATATATATATATATATATATATATATACAGATATATACAGATATATATATATATATATATATATATATATATATATGTATGTATGTATGGTATGTGTATGCGTATGTTCGTATGTATGTATGTGTATGTGTGTACGTATGTATGTATGGTATGTATATACGTATATACGTATGTATGTATGCGTGTGCGTGTTTGCGGTTTTATAAATTTGTATATTTTGTTAATAGTTATTTCTTTTTTCATTTTCGTCATATTATTTTGTTTCGTTTTTGTTTGTTCTCTTACCCAAGATGATAATAATCTCTATCAAGAGGATGGCCTCAACAAATTGTCACCATAGCGACAAACAGTCAACGTGACAACGCCTAAGACAAGGACGGAAACTGGCGCGATAATATGCAACGTTTAAAGAAGTTAAGAACTATTGAATGCGTTAGCTATGACTCCATTTTTTTCTTTTTTTTTTTCATTATTTAACCATGATGAAACTGCTTTAAGGAAACTTTTAATTTTTCTATTACATTTCTATATTTTTTATTTTACTCATTAATTTATTTCTTATTTTTTTACTACATGGGCCTTTGAAGATGGGGAACAATGGTGAGAAGACGTGGGGGTACGGTGGAAGCAAAGTAAGATCTCTCCTGTTTCTGATTTCTAATGATAGTTCTCTTAGGAAAATTGTTCACCGACCAGATTTATAGTCGGAGCTTTAATGAAGAATGTCGGACGAGGATGGGAAAAAAAATATACAAAAAATATTGATAAATAAGAAAATTTAAAAATATATAGAAAAAAAAATGAGGAAAATAAAGATACTGCAGCTACCAGTTCGTTGGTTGGTCGGTCTCCGTTATTTCTATTGTGTTGCCATAGGAACAAAAAGTAATAATGGTGGTGGTGTCGGTGGCGGTGGTGGTAGGGGAGATGAAAGAAGCATGTTGGTAAAGGAGAGCGGTTAGCTTTTAAATACATACATAACTAACATGTGTGATTAGATGCATGCATGTGAAATATATATACACGCACACATATAGATAGCCACACTTAGATCGCACACATAGATAGGCACACTTAGACCGCACACGTTCGTATGGGCATATTTGCTCGAACAGTGGAGGGATGGCTGGCTGACTGGCTGGCTGGTTGGTTGGTGGTCGGCCTGGCTAGCTGGCGGACAGTTCGGTTGGTTGGTTGCCGGGTTGATTAAAGGGCGAGAGCGAGTGAGAGAGACAGAGAGAGAGAGAGAGAGAGAGAGAGAGGAGTGGGAGGGATTACGTGCACGCACAAATATACAGATACACACACATACACGCACACAACAAGAGCAATACGTTCACGTACACACACTCACGCACAGAGTGAATTGTGATTGGTAATATGATGAAAAGAGAGCAAAACGGTGATAGTAATTAGAGTAGTGATATTTATGACGACGATGATGACGACTATTATGACGACGACGACGACGACGACGATGACGACGGAATGGAACGGGCAGACGACAACGGTGAAGATGACGATTATGTTAAAAGTAGAAATAAGAAACAGAAGGAAACAGCACTATTGGGCTTATGAAGTAGTAACAATAATGTTTTTTCCCTGTTCTTTGCGATTCAGTCTTCAGTTTCTTCATTTTCTCTTTTGCATTTCAGTGATTTTGTTTGTTTTAACCGCAAGATGAGGCTAATGTGTCGAAAAATACTCACACATACATACGTACACTGAGAGAGAGAGAGAGAGAGATAGAGAGAGAGAGAGAGAGAGAGAGAGAGGGAGAGATAGATAGATAGATAGATAGATAGATAGATAGATAGATAGATAGACAGACATACAGACAGACAGACAGACAGACAGATAGATAGATATGTTTCTTATTAGCCACACAGGGCTGCACACAGATAGAACAAATTACAAGGTAGAGCTTTTCTTTTGAAGGTATAAAAAAAAAAAAAAAAAGGAAGGGGGAGGTTCGATCAAAAGGGATCGTAAAAGGAGAGAAAGAGGACAAAAATAAGGGGGGTTAAAAAAAAAAAAAAAAAAGAAAGAAGGGGGGGGGGAGAGGAAAAAAAAATGATCAATAGGGATCGTTATCACAGAAATGTCAATATGAAGTGTAAAGGGGAGGACAGGTGAGGTTTACCCGTGGATAGATAGATAGATAGATAGATAGATAGATAGATAGATAGATAGATAGATAGATAGATAGATAGATAGATAGATAGATAGATAGATAGATAGATCACTCATCTTCCTCATAATTGCATGTGGCCTAGTGGCTAGAATGTGGTACCCAGGATCACAAGATCGTGGTTTCAATTCCCGAACCAAGCGGTCATTTTTTTTTCCTTGAGCAAAACACTTCATGTTAGTTTGCTCTGTGATCATTCCGACATTTGACGTCTGGCATGCTGCGCACCTGTACAGGCAATGTTTATTTGAAGAAGGTGTTAGTGCACAACACAAATATTTTATTACTAAAACGAATCATGTCTGGTTGTTCAGAAAAATTGTGGAAATTGTGAGGAACCGTCATCCGCGTTTACGGCAGTAGATTTCATCATATCCCTCTTCATGTCTGAAGGTTTCTGATCGTACTCCTGATTTATTAGGACTGCTACTTTAACTCTACTTAAAACAGACGGAAAATGTCTCCCCAGTTTCGAATGCTAGTCCTTCATTAAAAATTAAAAAGAAAGGAGGAAAATAAAAATAAAAAGTAGAAAAGCTTTATGAAAGAAAAATGTTTAGGGACCATATATATATATATATATATATATATATATATAATTCTAACTAAAATTTTATATATATATATATAATTTTAACTAAAATTTTAGTTTACAGAAATTCATCGAGAAGATATGTTATGGTTTTATTTTAAGAAATATTGTTAAATGGTTTTCGATTATTGTTAAAACACGTATTTTTCTATATTTATTTGATAATTATTATAAGTTCAGATACGTACATTTATATTACAATTATATTATTATTATTTTAGACCTGATGAGTGACTATATTTTTAAATAGAATTAATTTTAAATCGAATTGATTTTCTTATTTATATCTAATTGAAAATATACCCACAAAATTCGCGTAGTCAATTTACTACTATTTATTATTTATGTACTTTTTTGATTTTTACAATAAGGTTTTTATAGTATATTTATTTTTTTATATGGTGTGTGAATAACGTCTTTCACTATTGAATTGCTTAATAAAGGATAAGTTATATATATATATATATATATATATATATATATATATAATATATATATATTGATTCTGCCTAAAATTGACAGTAAGAGTACTCATGTTTGTGGGAAAACTTAACTATATACAATGAGCGGGTAAATTCCTTGATCATGTATTTCGTGAAGAGAGAAACATGGATTAGCCATGTATCTATATTTACAAGACAAGTGTAGTAAGTCGTGAATGGACGATTCTCTCGAGGTTCCCATTCAGAGATCAGCGCAGATCTGGTCTCTAGTGCCTCGGTTGCCTGTAGTTGATGAAAGGGTGGGAAAGAGTGGAAATCGTGAAACACGACGGTGAACAAGTCATTGATGTACAATTGGAAGAGAGTGAAGGGTAAAAGCGATGCCTGCAGCACACCAGAGTTGATTTAAAACACAGCATGATACGAAAGTCATTTTCTCTGTGTATGTATGAGCGTGTGTGAGAGAGAGAGAAGAGGGGAGACAGAGAAAGATGGAGAACGTATGTGTGTGTGTGTTTGTGTGTGTGTGTGTATGTGAAAGAGAGGGTAGAGTGAGGTAGTGAATGGAAATATAGGGAATGAGACAGAAATTGATCAATTTAGATTGCACATAGAATGGAGTAAATAAATAAATGAACAAATAAGTAAATAAAATAATGAACAACAGGTCTGTGGAAATATATTGCCAAAGAAACACGGAAGATGCAATGAGAAGAGAAAGGGATTATATATTTTGAAAGAGTGGAAGAAGTGAGAAAGAGAGAGAGAGACGAATACAATAAAAAATATATAGCAGTGGCGAATTGGGCGGAGTGGGAAAACAAGGAAACGGTCCGGAAATTGTTGACTCGTTTGATTGTTTATAGATTCTGACGAGGAACCTCTTCAAATATTGTTGCAGCCATTGATTGATTAGTACAGAAATAAATAGTGCTACTGACACCCATCCGACGACTGAGATTTTTTTTTTATAGAGGCAGGTATGTTTTTATTACAGTTGGTTATCAACATCAAAGTTATTTTCCTTTTATATTTTCAGTATTGGAACATGTTGGAGGTATACTGTATAGTCCAAGGTTGGGTGTTAACGAACAGATCCATGATTAAAAGTATTCGACCATGATTAAAAGTATTCGACCGAGACCATTGTGATGTTTTAGTTTTCATACACTCATTGACTACATTTTTAAGATCGACTATAAGCGCAGGCGTGGCTGTGTGGTAAGAAGTTTGCTTCCCAACCACATGGTTCCGGATTCAGTCCCACTGTGTTTGTCCTTCTATCTTCGCTTGACAACCGGCGTTGGTGTATTCACGTCCCCGGCAAAATAGACTGATAAAATAAGTGCTAGGCTTAAAAGTAAGCCTTGTGGTTTATTTGCTCGACTAAAACACTTCAAGGTGGTGCTCCAGCATGGCCGCAGTCACCTGACTGAAACAAATAATAAAAGAATAAAAGAATATACCTACCAGATCGAGTGAATACGTGAAGGCCACCACGTTGGCTGATGGAACGTTTAATGATAGAAATGGCAGAGAATACTAGATGACTTTTATTATTTTCTCTCCTCCTCCAATGGTGTAAGATCTAGGATCGATATAAAATAATATCAATTGCACTAGCATACCAAGATTCATTCCCATAACTACACCAGTTACCTATCCAAATCACAATTTATTCACCATAGGAGATCGTGAAAAATAGTATCTTTTCTATTTGCAGGACCTACCAAACTGTTTCTCTCAAAACAATAGAATTGCTGTAGGAAATATAGCGCCAGGAAAGAACCTCTAGAGGATCGTTGTTTTGGGGTAACGGATTGTACACTATGTGAGCTTGGATGGAGGTATATGCAACTTGCTAGTCATAAAACAATTGGAGTAGTTGTAGAAAAATACAGATAGAAAGGCCAGCAGATTTTTTGGCTAGAGGTAGTAGAATTGAAGGTTCTTTATAAATCATTATCAATCGGACATAAAATTTTTTCTTAGTTTTAAGACATGATCTTGATGTGAGCAGCGAGCAGTGCCGTCCCGGATCAGTAAGCAATACCTTAGTGCAGAGTATACTTGAATCTTATAGTTTTAGCAGCTACTCAGAAAACAAGGCTTTTCTTTGCCAGAAGTTTATTCATTGAAATGTTACATAAATGAGGAGACCATTATCGGACATGGTGAGACTGCATTTACTCGTATAACGAATTTAGATTGTTTATGCAACGGTTGGGTCTAGTCTTAAACTGTTTACTTGTCTACATTGATTGTGTATTGGTGATATTGCGAGAGACAGTGTTGCAATATTCCCATTGAAATATGTTTTTAAAGTCTCTGTTTAAAGTAAGCCTAAGCTCTAAGCTCTAAGCTGCTTGTACTCGCGTATGTGTTGTTTTATTACATTTTCTTCCAAACAAGGCTTGAATCCATTGTAGAGTAAAGGACTACAAAGCAGGAAAAGAATGGGCTTACGCATTCAAAAGATGATTTACAGAAAGCTTAAAGGTTTGATATCACTGTCCAGAAGAAAACAAGACGTCGGTAATGAGTTCCAGGGAGGAACATGTCGAGGGAAGAAGCTATCAGAAGAAAAGGACTTGTGACTAATAGGAAACGATGAGCCTGGGAAGAGAAGCGGATAGTACATTTAAAGATATTGACTGAAACTACTAGATCAGAAATTTCCTCAGAGCAATAGGATAGAAATATTTTTAGAAGACAACGAAGATACATTTCGACGATGAGCCAAAAACTTCAACCTAGTAAAAATATCAGGGTCCACTATGTTGACGACTTGGTTCTGAATTTGATGAAGCAAGTTAAGATATTCAGAGGCAGCACCAGTTCAAAGATAACGGCAATATTCAAAGCAAGGTAAGACGGCGAGCTGGCAGAACCGTTATCACGTCGGGTAAAATGCTTAGCAGCATCTCTACGTTCTAAGTTCAAATTTCACTGAGGTCGACTTTGCAGTTTATCTTTTGGGGGTCGCTAAAGTAAGTACCAGTTGGGCAGCGGGGTCGATGTAATCGACTAGCCCCTTCCCCGAAATTACAGGCCTTGTGCCAAAATTTAAATCAATATTCATAGCAAGACGGAATGGTGGTCTTATAGTGATACAAGATACTCTCAGGCGTAAGATATTTCCGGCCATGGCAGAGAGATTCAAACATATTTGTTCTAAGATCCAGCAAATTTGTTCTTATAGAGATCCTTTGTCAAAGTCAAACGAAGAAGACGGATACTGTAGCCTGTGGAACGTGTCAACGTTACCGTTGATTATGTTACACGGAACAGTGGCATTATCTATATAGGAGTGTCTGTGGGTATGTTCATATTTCTCTGAGTGGGTAAAAGTATCAACGAGTAGGATTTTAGTACAAAGATGGAAGTATGCAAAAGATACAGCCATTTCTTATGTTATACCAAAACGAACGAAGCTCCTATTCTAAGAAAGTTGAGATGAATGCATCCTACATAGCTCGCTAGCTTATATAGACATGAATGGATGATTTGCTTACGGCAATGACTTTTTTTTCTGAAAACATGTAATAAATTTGAAACATATCAAATGTTATCATTATACTTGCCAAATATTAGACTTATTCTTTATTGCATTCACCCATTCGATATTCGCCTAATGTGAATTTCAGATTGGTTCTTTTCTATTTCTTTACCAAAATTAATCAATACAATAATGATTTTTTTTTAATCCTGATAACAGGTGCAAAATTAAGGAAGTAAAATTACTTTCCGTTCATTACAGCCAGTGCGTTAACACTGCACTTAACTACATCTCTATCAAGCAGAAGGAATCCCTGGGAAATTTCTCACGAGATCCCCCCCGCCTTTATCTTCTTTAATATGTTTAGTACTTAAGAGTTACACACATACACACACACACACACCGTTACATATGCGTATAACTAATTGCAACAGGGAAAGATTTTTTATAAATATTATTCGAAATCGATCACAATTATTTTGTTATATTTTTAACAGCCGTTGTATTCTTTTCATGGATTGGTAGTAGAGATATTTGTTTTTGATAAATATTTCTTTATGAACTTCAAAATATTTGATAATGGTAACAAAAAATGTAAACAGTTTTCTAGTTAAAACTTTTTGAATTAAAACTTTTGATTAGTAATATGTAGCATATTACAAATCAATAATTTTCCAAAACCAATAATGTGGGTTGTTTTAAAATCTAAAAAGGAATATGTGAATGTGCGTGTCTGCATATATATATATATTTATATATGAATTGACGTCCTTGTATGTGTGTGTATATTCATGTACGTGTACACATAAATATACATACCTAAATAGACGTGTGTTGATGCACGGACACAAGTTCTTTATATTATTGGGCGCTTACGCAAGCTTAGTTTCTTCAAATTGTATTTTTAATGTTAATTTAGAAGAAATCCGCGAAGCCTTGTAAATTATTTGCATAACAAATTGAAAGTATTTTTGTTCTTGATATTTCAGCTTCTATGCTTTGATGGTGAAGAAACCAAAATTAGACAAAACAAATAGACGTTGAGAATTCTCCTTGTTCTCCACTTGATGAAAGTATCACGGGGTCGTATGCGCCTATACACACATGACTAAAAGAAACATAATACTGTTGGAGATGAGCTATATTATATATATGGCTATTCACTGCATACTTTTGAGTTTCTCATCGTTTTAGCTATAAATATATAATATATATATATATATATGTGTGTGTGTGTGTGTGTGTGTGTGTGTGTGTGTGTGTGTGTGTGTGTGTGTGTGTGTGTGTGTGTGTGTGTTTCATTCTGAATGTTACTTGTTCCTTTTGCACAATTCATTTTAGATGAAGCAACAAAATACTTTACACGCTTTATTTCTCTCTCTATTTCTTTCTTTCTCTCTCTCTCTCCCTCTCTCTCTTTCTCTCCAAATATATATATATATATATACTCTTTTACTTGTTTCAGTCATTTGACTGTGGCCATGCTGGAGCACTGCCTTTAGTCGAGCAAATCAACTCCAGGACTTATTCTTTGTAAGCCTAGTACTTATTCTGTCGGTGTCGAACCGCTAAGTCACGGGGACGTAAACACACCAGCATCGGTTGTCAAGCGATGTTGGGGGGGACAAACACAGACACACAAACATAGACATACACACATACATATATATATATATATATATATATACATATATACATATATACGACGGGCTTCTTTCAGTTTCCGTCTAGCAAATCCCCTCACAAGGCTTTGGTCGGCCCGAGGCTACAGCAGAAGACACTTGCCCTAGGTGCCACGCAGTGGGACTGAACCCAGAACCATGTGGTTGGTAAGCAAGCTACTAACCACACAGCCACTCCTTCGCCTATATATATATATATATACAAAGAGCAATAAAGATTCAAGTTAATTTTAAAAAATTTACTTGAATATGGTACCTAACTTAGATGCACCAAAAAAAACTATACTGATTTAACAATACAGTAATGTGGGGTGATTATAAGCGAGAAAGAAGCAACAAGAATGGATAGGTATTTAGTACGATCGTTTCATACAAGGACAGGTTTTATTAAAAGTTGCAAAGATTACAGCATATAAACGAGTCCCGTACTCATCAGCTAAAATACATGTAAGTTCTCTAGACATCCTAGTGTTTGAGGCTATACTCATGAAGTAATGTAGATAATTAAACAGATTTCTAAAGTTCATTAAAGTTCTTTAAAGATGATGTACAGTCTTATCACAGAATTTTAAAAAAGTTTTGATAGCATCACAGAGAAGGTGACCTAATCCATATGAATTTCCATAGATATGATGAGGGATTATATACTCACAGAAGACAAATTTATCCATTGTTAATTGTTAATTACAACGAGGTGGGTCTCAATTCCTGCTTATTAGCATTACAGAGAGGGTGAATTAATCCTTTGTATATATGCACAGATTCCAATGGTGTAGATGTAAATTTCCAGAGAAATGGAGATGAATTTCATATTCACAGGCGATAAATTTTACAATGGTTGAACACAATGAGGTAGGTATCCTTGTTATATGATTAGGTGTTTGCCACATTAATCACATTACTGCTATTCACAAGAGGCTGTAGCTATTTAACTCTTAAAGGTTGAAGGGCTTACTAGATCGGCCAAGAATAGAGAAGGGAATAGAAGAAAAGAGAGAAAATAATGGAGGAGGGAGCAAAAAGGGGGGGGGGGGGAAGGGGGACTAAAAGAGAAGAGAAAAGGAAACAGAGAATAAGAAGAAGAAAAAGAAAAAAGAGAAAAGAGAAAGAAATAGGGAAAGAAGGGAAAAAAAAAAAAGAAGAAAAAGAAAAAAAGAGGGTTCTAGTTATACAGAAGAGTTCGTAGACTGTAAGTCTGGTTTTAATCAACAGGCATCTAGGAACTAGAGGAGAATATTATTCTTTGACCAGTAAACCGTTAATTTATTGCTGTTGAAATCAGCTATGAGTTTAAAGAGAATCTAAAGAGATAACACAGTCAGGGGTAAGGGGTCAGATGCTAAAATCACCAGAAAATACATTAGGAAAATCTAAGTATAATCTTATCAAAAAGTCATTAAAAATTTACTTATTTAATTTATTCATTTTATTGTCTTAAGGAGTTGTCGTTATTATTCATACATTGACTGACTACAGGTCAAATCTTATAAGATCATTTACAAGGTGTTAGGGGATTGTCTATCATAAAGAAGATAATCATATTATCACCGAGGGAATAGCCTTATTTATTTAATTATGAAATAGAATTATGGGGCTACAGTAACTAATTATAATTTATTAGAGTTATGCTATTTAAATTAGATTAGTTAGGAATTAAAATTAAATATTACAATTAAGATTTAAAATTAAGAATTTAAAAATTGTGAGTTTGAAATTAAATAAAGCCTCAATTAAGTAGCGAATAAGTACTATTCATTTCCCTGTTCTCAAAAAACTGATGCAGATATAAGGAAAAAGATAAAGATAACTGTAATGTGAGAACTCTTAGTTATCTACTTAAAGCAGTGCTATACTAGTAGAAATCAAGTTATATCTATCTATCTAGTTATGAATATTCCAATCATTTAAAATATTTTAAAGTCTTCAATTTAGCGTGGACACAAACTTGACCTAGTTCGATATGGTTATTCAATAAGTTTCTATGTTTACTATGCTTTAGAATTTCGTACGTCTCCATGGAGCATAGTTGACAACCAACCCTACTATTTTTATACGGAATTGCTCTCCTAACTATTTCCCAATTAAGGGTATAATTTTTATTATTATTTTTGAGTTCCCAGATTTTGTTTGAAAGTGTGGTGGTACCAGCTTTATGACGTAATTTAAAAGTCGAGATGTGATTTCTAACTCTGCCTAAAAAATTAATTGTACAGCCAATGTAAAAATATTTGTTATTCTCCGTGGATATGGTACATTTATAGATTACATTATTTTCCCTACATAGACCAGGTGCCGGGCATTTTGATTTTATTCTACACTTACACACAGGAGGAACAACTTCAGGCCTTGGATTATTCCTGGGTAGATGTTTAAGGTTCCTATTATTTTGATTATTATTTCTATAGTTGGTGCTGATATCTAAAATATTGTTATTATTTATTGATCCTTAACAATTAACAATTAACAATGGATAAATTTGTCTTCTGTGAGTATATAATCCCTCATCATATCTATGGAAATTCATATGGATTAGGTCACCTTCTCTGTGATGCTATCAAAACTTTTTTAAAATTCTGTGATAAGACTGTACATCATCTTTAAAGAACTTTAATGAACTTTAGAAATCTGTTTAATTATCTACATTACTTCATGAGTATAGCCTCAAACACTAGGATGTCTAGAGAACTTACATGTATTTTAGCTGATGAGTACGGGACTCGTTTATATGCTGTAATCTTTGCAACTTTTAATAAAACCTGTCCTTGTATGAAACGATCGTACTAAATACCTATCCATTCTTGTTGCTTCTTTCTCGCGTATATATATATACATATATATATATATATATATATATATATATATTATACAGATATGAAAATATGTATTGCCTTTTTCTCTCTTGCACTTTCCACCACCCTTCTCTTTTTACTTGCTTCTTTGTTTCTCATGAAGGACTCGGTCATCTTGTTCTTTTTCTTTTCAAGCATGACACTAATAACACCTCTGCAACATATCGCTAGTAAGAATCGCCATGTTTGGATACTGCTGAAATAATCTTATTGAAATGATACTTGCTATTATTATTGTTACAGCTGTTCTTGTTGAGCTTGAGATTGTTCCTGACCCATCAAAATTATGATCAAAGGCGCTTCTGTTTTGAGAATGCCATCTTCTAAAATCTGTGTTGCTTTTTCGTGACGTTCAAGCGAATGATGAACGGTTCCGCCGTTGAACTAAAATACAAGATATTTTTACCGTTGCGTCTACTCTAATTAATGTTTCATGGCTGCGATATAGTAGAAGGTTACGTAAAAAACGATTATTATTATTATTATTATTATTATTATTACTTTTTTTTTCTTCTTTCAAATTTGCTTCCATTTCTTGCCGAGTGTCTTCCCGACTCCTAGGGCAAAGAAACTCATAGTATACATTGGTAGGCCATTATACCAAACTCAGTAGTTCGTTAATTTTTTTTTTTTTTTTTTTTTTTAGTTAAATTAAAATACATGAGCAGCAACAGTTCTCACATCGACAATGCTCTTCTCAATACGTGTGATGTACCAGTTAAGACAATCTTTTGCACTTCTTGCAGGGATGGTAAGCCAGGGATCATTCTCATATAATTTTCGGTTCCCTTCTTGATCATTCCTAGTGCTCCTACGATCACTGGTATTGTAACCGCATTGAGATGCCATATTTTCTCAATTTCAATAAGTAGGTCTTTATATTTTCTGAGCTTGTCAAATTCTTTCGCTGAGATATTATGATCACAGGGGATGCTCATGTCGATCAATAAGCAAACGTTATTGTTTTGGTCTTTCACAATAATATCTGGTTTATTGGCCTTGATAGTTCGGTCTGTATGTACTGGAAAGTCCCACAGAATGGTTACATTTTCTCCTTCAGTTACAGCCTCAGGGTGGTGATTATACCACTTGTCGGCAGTTTTCATATTGTAATGCCGGCTTATTAGCCAGTGTAGATATTGGCCAACTCCGTCATGTCTTATTATTATTATTATTATTATTATTATTATTATTATTATTATTATTATTATTATTATTATTATTATTATTATTATTTATTGCCTTTGCACAGCTTCTAACGCTGGAGATGTATTACTGTGTCAGCTGTTCACTACCAGTGAACTAAGGTAACACCTCTTATTTTTCGAGCACTTTCCGGAGTATTCGAGCGGTTACAAGCAGTGCTGTTTTCTGCAAGTGCTCCACACGTATTGCAGCCCCTATTTGTTCCACGTACTTCTCGATATTTCTGCTCACTGTTCCCAGGACTCCGACAACCATTGGTACTACTGCTACCTTTTTCATCAACCACAACTGCTTAACTTCCCAAGCTAACCTGTCATATCTCTCCACTTTTCTTTCTTCCTTATCGCATACATTGTTGTCAGCTGGGCGTGCTATATCTATGATCCAGCATAGTCTGTTTTCTTTCTCAATTAATACTATGTCCGGCTTCCTATTCTCAATCTCATGGTTGCTCTGAATCATAAAATAAGATCTTTATATTTCTATTTTCGACAATGCCTTCAGGTTTGTGGTCGTACCAATTTTTTGCTCTGCTGCAAAGTGTCCAATGGACAAGCCTGGCTATATTGTCGTGACATATTTCTTCTAGGCTAGTGGAGTACATTGGCTGGTAATATTCTATACGGTTTCACCGTTTTGTCCACAGATTCTGCACTTATCACATTCTGCTAAGTTGTCTATTCTATATTTTATGTAGTTTCTTCTTAGTGCTTGCCCTTGGGCAGCACAGATTAGAGCCTCCGTTTCCGGGTTTAAATCACTTGTAGTCATCCAGAGCCATCTTTTTTTATCTGTCTGACCATGCATTCTTTTCTTTACCCACCTATTTTCAGTATCATTCGTTTTCAATTTCTTGTATAGTGCTTTGTCTTTGCAATCTTTTGCAAAGACAAATCACTACACAAGCCTTACCTCCTTACTTCTAATAATAGCGGTTCTGTGGCATTTTGTTTTGGCATTTTTGGCATTATTATTATTATTACTATTATCATGATCATGATCATCATTCTCGTCGTCGTAGTCGCTTTTGTTGTTGTTGTTGTTGTTGTTGATGTTGATGTTGTTGTTGTTGTTGTTGTTGTTGTTGTTGATGTTGATGTTGTTGTTGTTGTTGTTGTTGTTGTTGGTGGTGGTGGTGGTGTTAATACAGCAAGTCGGCAGACTCGTTAGATCGTGAGACAACTGCTTAGCGGCATTTCTGCCGGGTCTTTGCTTTCTGAGTTCAAATTCCGGCAAGGTCGTCTTTGTCTTTTAGACTCACGGGATAGATAAAATAAATACCAACTGAGCTGTGAAGTGAATGTAACTGACTAGCCTCCTTCCCCAAAATTTCAAACTTTGTGCCTACAGTAGAAAGAATTATTGTTACATATATTTACTTTGGACAGATGTTACATTTTGACTTCTCCGCTACCCTATCCTGGAACTGCCATAGACCGTTTTGAAGCACATGTTATTCATTACTGAATTAAGATTTCATAACAGCACGCCTCATGTCCAGTTCCTTCTATAAGAAACAATCAACTACAATGCATTTCTTAATTACAATTGTCTTTTAATGAGAATGCTTCTTTTTTTTATGTCAATTTATAATATATTTTGAAGACTTTACTTCATGTACAAAAAAACATTTATCGATTATTCGGCACTCAGTAAGAGCCCGCACTGCTTATATCGACCTCTCCCTGCTGCGATTTTGGTTATAGGTTTTTTTTTAGTCACAGGCAAATCATTTTGGTTTTATGTTGTTTAATAACACGCAAGACCTGGCACAGCGCACGTCAAAGATGTTAGATTTTGGCAGCCACGGACCAAGTTGTCTTTTGATGTGAAAGGACGCACTATTAATTGTAACAACAACATTATGACAGGTGAATCCACAGCAAGGAAGTTAAACAAAGTTAATAAAACCTACATTACTTAAATGTCTATAAAAGTAAACCCTGCCTCACTTAAATGTCTATAAAAAGTGAAGATGTATTCAGGTGTTTATGAGTTATATAAAAGGATGATGATAAATTCATTCACACGTAAGTGTAATTAGATTATCCTACCTTTAAGTGATGAATACTGTAATTATTACTGTGATCATTTCCTTCTACTTAGTTGAGGTCAGACACCATCATGAATGTCTTTTGATGTCTTCTATCTGATATTTGATTAATGAAGGTGTTTGATGCATCTGCTCTTATTTGTAGCTTCTGCTATGATAAAGGTTCAACAGGGTTAGATCTCATATATTACATTATCCCAGTCTAAACATCTAACCGCTAACTCCCACCAGTGTTGTTGTGTAGCCCCAAAGAAGCCATATTAAAGAATATTTTCGATCAAAGGTGTTCCAGCCTCGACTATGGCTTTTATATTTTCTAGCTAAATGTATACGATTATTCAACGTACCATTTTATCTCAAATCAGTAATTAGTAATTTGACTGCGGTTTCCAGATGTTTAAGTGGTTTTATAGCGTCCCTCTCGCTAAGCCTATGCGTACTTCTTATATTTAGTATTTGGATAATGGGGTACGTAGTCCTTTGAATTATAAGTTATTGCAGTACCCTGTTCCAGCATCACCAGAACGAAGATTCATTTGTACAATGAAAAGGAATAGAAGTCAACTACTTCAATACCTTCCATAGCAAAGTTTTGTGAGAGTTCATTGATGCGACAAAGGGAAAAGGCTTAGGTCCCAGATATCTTAGTCCATGAGATCTAGACAGAAGAGTTTAGTAACAATGTACCCGTATTATTGTTGCTAGTGTTTAGCTCTAGATTAGTTTAGCTGATAAAATATTATTTATATATCCGTTACCATACTGTCGTTCCCTCAGACATATATGTTTGTACTCCATTATCCAATGCGCCCCTCTCTTTTGAGACCATATAGTTCAATTTGAAAGAAAGTTGGCTATTATTTCTAGCTCTGACAACTAATCGAAACTTCTTCGTCGGTATCAATGAAAACACTAGTTGCAGCACCAACAACAGCGGCATCAGCCATATGTACTTAAATACGCAATATGCACGTGATTCATTCCGTTGTAGAAAGATGTGCTTATTTTTGAGAGAGAGAGAGAGAGAGAGAGAGAGAAAGAAAGAAAGAAGGAGAGAGAGGTTTAGCTCCACAAAATTAGTTTGTACTAATATTATTTGAATTCTAAGTCTTCTGTGCTGCACCTTACAGCTAAACGGATTATATGATTCGTTACACTATTAATTCAGCAGAGACAACGTAAGAGACTAAGTGGTCATTCCGTCAGTTAGAAATAGCTGTCACATTTCACTCAAAGTGTTTTTGAAGAAAGAAAAACACTTCGAATAATGTATTTTTAGATGCTCCACGACTACAAAAAGTGGGGTATAAGGTGGTCACTACTGGAACGATTTTGATCATCCAAGCAGTTGTATTAAGGCTGAACTGAGGCTAATCAACAACAACTAGAAGGTAGATATACCGTTAATAGATATTCTCGGCGATTTCAAATCGTATCCTTACTGACTTTATTGTCCATTCGTTCGGAGTTCATAATATAAACACCCTACAACCGATTATTTCAGAGCGGGACATTGTGTAGAATATGCTTGTGAGTTAAGTAGATGCGATGAGATTATTATCAGACGACCCAATAGATACCCAGATATTTACAGTTTATTAGAGATTATTGAGAGGTAATATTTATCCCCATTTAAACGTGGATGTTCTCTTAGAACAAATTATATTGCGGTCGAACGTCCATCATTGATGAGACCAAGGCAGGTCAAAACATGGTTGTATTAGAGTGAACTCTTAAAAAGGTACACAAGTGCCGGATGATGGTGTTAAACCGAGCTACAGGTTTTGGTTTAATCCGTAGGTGAACCCTAATCACACCTATGATCAAAGTCGTTCTAAACGATTTTTCTCCAAACATAGTATATCTAAGACCTACATGATCTTGAGTGTCTTTCCTGGGACGGAAGTGTTTTGTTAAAGATTTGGTTATTATTTCTAGTAATAGAGCGACCGCAAAGAGCAACCTTTTTATAGTATGTGGGTCTCTGTCGTCGACTCGTAGATGTATTTTCTTTGGCTTCATTTGGCAAGTAGAAGAGGGAAGTATCATTTCATTTTCTAATTCTTCTATTTCTTTACTTATTCAGTTAACATATAAAATGATAACTCAACTAACAAGAATCTACGCCGTTGTTTGACTTACTAGTTACACTCTATCGTTTATTGATACAATGTAATCCCTGATATGGAAAAATACTGAATAACCACGCTTGAGGTACCTCTGTTCTAAGCCTAGAAATATAAAACCTGAGACTATACTATTACTGCTGATGTTATGTAATCTGTGGTCAGCTCTAAAACAAAATATCTATGGTAAAAAGTATTCCAGTATAGATTGTTCCGTTCATTTATATCGCAGAAACTACAATGTCTAATTTTTAAGACGGTGTAGTGTAATTCAAAGATTTAGCAGCAATTTCTAACAGATTACATGACTATTTGAAGATCTCTCGTTGACTTAATGAGATGATGTATTTAATCTTGCTGTGTGTTGTTCTTTCAGCTAACTAGATACCACGTTGTGGGGGATTTTTATTACTTAGTTCGTTTTTCTATTATTGCTTCAGTTAATTTATGGGTTACTAATGATGTAAAGTTAAATATTGAACTACTACAGTAAACAGCATGATTCGGGATAAGCGGTACTGATCTGTGTTGATAATTAGTGAGTATACATATTTCAATGTGTAATAAACTGGCTTTCTGTATAAAGAGGAAACATCTACCGTTTCGGGCAATATCCTTTATAATAAAACAATTTTTATAATGTAGTCTATTCAACTATGAGTGAGCTTATCAATGTATTTTTCCTTGAAGTAAATGTCAATGTAATATTGTTCACCAAGGGTTCACAAGGCCAGGGCCAGTTGAAGATATCGGCAGTTGCCCAGAGAGTTATGTCATGTTTGTGATCTTTCACATCAAAATGGAAAATATTTAAAATAAGAAATCAAATAAACACTTTAATCTTCATTTAGTGAATTATAATAAACGTTATGCTTCTACATTTGAAGGTTTTAATAGCCTAAGATAAAACTTTCAAAACCCATTCTTCTAAGCAATAGCAAGACCGGCCCCACAAAAGGTGCTCATTAGATTATTATTTTATAATTATTACACAATTAACATGTTATGGTAAAGTAATAAATTATCTGAAGCAACATAGGCCTACGGATTATGTAGATTATATTAATATTTTGTCAACAAATGCATCACCGGAACCAGGATATTGCTTCTGTCTTCACTCATAAATTTTATTAATAATATCAGACATGAGATCAGGAAGCAACTCAGTAGCAAACCAATAGAGTAAATTAGTAATACGGCAGTAAACAAGTGATTAGTATATCCTCAAGCTATCAGTATATCGGTATATTTACACACTGTTCAAATAATAGATATCTCTCAAAATTTTAGATATCATTACAATAGAATAATAAATATCCTCTATACAGTTCACTGACTCATGAATATCCTCTATACAGTTCACTTACTCATGAATATCCTCATTTCGCTCTTTTCTATTATTTCTTATTCCTAACAATCTTTAATTTGGTTTTAAACCCTTGTGTGCTTCTAACAAAGTCCCCTTTGTTGTAATCATTCGAGCTAGGTCTCCAATCTGAGGAAAACTCCTCCGAACTGACCTACCAATCTGAGAGGTTCTGAATAAAATTATGATGGCTAATGTTTCTCCTTACACCATAAAAAAACATATGGAGTTATATAATTTTCTCCGTCTTCTACATAATAGTATGTTTGTATTATAGTGAACATCTGATCTCCTAAGCAGTACATATCTTGACTAAGAGTGCACCATACAAATTTAAATCAACCTAGCTCTTTGCACTGTACCGTAAGTTTTGAGAGTATGACAGCGACTATAACATATTGCCGAAGTAATAACTCGCCGGTTTCAGCACTGATGCATATCCTTGCCTATGGTTATGAATTTTCGTAATTGAGGGAGTAAAGTCGCGTATACAGTCGACCGAAATAGATCCAAAGAGTCTGTAAAGTAACATTATTCGATAGGGTGTGTAGCTCAGAAATGAGGAAATCGCTACCAGTTGAGTCACTATTTCTCCATAATGAGAGGGCAAAGCCTTGATATGTAGTTAGAATACATAAGGATTTGATCACGGAGAAAATTTTTATCGGAAAGGCCAAATATCACAAGAGGTAAGGGATACACCGCGAGCGAAATAATTGAATAATATCCATTGCCTCGGTCGGTTTCGCTTGGGGATCCTGCCGAAACATTTGCTGTGAGTTGAATCTGATAGAACCTTTTAGAGGGTTATCTGAGACTCTACCGCCCCTCCACACGGCCCACACAGTAATAGTGGGCAACGAAAATAGATGAAAGGATTTGGGAAACTGGTGTTTCAAATTTCAAGAACGGAAATAACAATCGGTGTTTCATTATTTCGACCATTGAATTACATCAGTTGAAATTATTGTAAACATTTTTAATGATTTGGTTCGGAGCTGTTGTGCCTATGGCCAACATAGGCCAACGTAGGCCAACGATGGCCAACGTAGGCCATCGCAGATCTGGAAGTCGACGCAGACAATGTTCCTCTTGAACAACCACCAGATGACGGCTGCTAAAAGCATTGAAGGAAGAGGAGAGAGCAGACGAGGAGGTAGGAGTGTGAACATATCATTTATGAAGATATTGCAATGAAAAGAGTGGGTAATATGGGGAGTAAGAGACGGGAAGATGAATAGGTGGAATTGAGTAGAATCGTATAGAATTTTCGTTCAAGCTGCAAACAAATATTAGAATTTTGCCAAATTTCAGACAGCGATTTATAAACTAATAACTTTATTATATGTGATAGCTTTGATATATAAAAAAAAAAAAATATTATGTCTATTACTTTACATATAACAAATTTACTTTATGCAATAGCATTACATATAACAAATTTATTAGATATTACATCTTGTTTTCAAGAAAATTTGAACGTCTTAAAACTTTAGTTAGCAACAGGCGGTTCCCATATTTGTTTCTTGTTTCACTCTTATTAAACTTGTTGTAACTGAAAGTCCCATGTCCATCTTATGATCGAAGTAGTCACGGGGGCTTTATCATGATCTGCTATCTTTAACGTAAAAGGAGCTCTAGAGTGAAACCAAATATCTTTTATACACCGATGCAATATATACACGTGTTTCCCATGTTAGGCTACATTTAGTTTTCTTACTTTTCCAAAAATATTGCGCTTATAATGTTATCAAACCCTGTTTATTGCTGTCTCGTGTTCTAGGACTCATGGATCCGCTTACTTATTTTCTAAGGCGTAGTAAGTGAATGATATCACATTATCCCCTTGAACGGGACATCAGTCGGTCGCAGCGTTACACATTTACAGCTGAGTGGACTGGAACTACGTGACATGGAAGTGTTTTGTTCAAAAATACAATACACTGCTTGGTGCAAGAGTCGAATCCGCGATCGTAAGATGAAGTGTAACAGCGTAAACTTTAGGCCATGTAAAAAGAAAGGGCAAAGTAATATTCTCGAGTCATACTGACTCGTGAGAGCCGATTTTCTTGCTTCATGGCATATATATTCCCCACTTGGACATGATGCCAGTCCATCGCAGGATTACTCATTTTTACCAGCTGAGTGGACCGGAGCAACGTGAAATGAGGTGTTTTGCTCAAGAACACAACGCGTCACCCGGTCCAGGAATCAAAGCCACAATCTTACGATCAAGAGTCCAACACCCTAACCACTAATCCACGTGCTTCCACTCCTTAGGCTATGAGCCTTTACTAACTCTGATTATCTTCTCTTTTAACTCATTTTCAACTTTACAATGAAACTAATCTCCTTCACTAAATTCCTGATTATTACGAATTAGTGAAGATTCGTAGGTATAAAATCAAAGATAAAATACATAATTGTAATAGCTTTCTACTGGAATTTTGTACTTACCATTGATATGTCTGTTTCCGTGTCATCAGTAATGCTGAAACGATTTGACTGCTGTCTGCTTCGAGCGCTTCGGTAGGAACTGGTCGATGTTCTTTCGGCTAAATCCGACTCAATAAAGCTTTCCGTTAAAGCAACGCGTCTGTCTTTGAATTTTAATTTCTCACTATTAAGTCTCTTGAAAAATCGAGAAACTCCACTTGAAGAAGTTGACGAATCTTGGCTAACTCCCATGTTGTAAATTTTAGATTGACATTTTGTTGAAATTTCAAGTTTCATCATCTCTTTTATAACATCTAGTTGCTCTTTGTCAAGACTCGACCGAATATTACATGCAGACACACCAAAGAACGTTTGCATATGGATTTTGGCGCCATGTTTCATCAAATGGCGAATACACTTCTCATTATAAAAGTCGGCACAGGATGCAAGATGCAACGGTGTGACACCATGTCGATCTTGGATGTTCGGGTTAGCGTTATATTTTAAGAGAAGATCAACTGCTGGTGCGTTCGCATTGATAATAGCCAAGTAGAGTACTGGTAAGTTGAACAATTCTTCTTGACTGTAGTTGAAAGAAAATTCAAATAAGATCTCGTGTTTTGCTGGAGTAGAAGACAAGTTTCTCGATTGATGGTGTTGGCGAGATTCATTTATAAGCGAAGCCACCTGCAGTTTGGTTGAAGAAGAAGCCGCCTGATAATTAGATGTTTTATTGTTCTGTTTAACTACAAATTTGGTTTCCACATCTTCTTTATTGACAGGGTAAGATGTTTCAGTGATGATACTATTTTTACGTGATGCACTGTAACAAAACTGGTTCGGCATGTTTGGATCAATACCACATTTTAATAGAATTTTCAAGACATCAACTGAATCATTTTGTACGGCAACATGAAGTGATGTACGAAATATTGCCGGAACATCACTTATATCCGTTACAACACTTTCTCTTCTGTCATTTCGTTCGACGTAGTTTTGGCTTCCTTGACTGATCCGCTGACTATAAGAATCACAACTGCCTCGTTCAGTAAAGTTATCACTATTTATTGTTACTGGAAATTTGGTATGGTGTAATTTGAGAATCTTCGTCAGTGACAAGGTATCATTTTCCTGCAAAGCCCGTTCTAACTGTTCCGCTTCAGTTGATAAATCGAATATTGACGAAGCTGTACTGCTTGCACGTCGCCATTCTTCAGCTGCAGTATTACGATTCCAGGAACTTGGAACCGACAGACTACCCGGACTTTGTGGTGGTATCAGCTGCAGATCATGATCAGGAACAGTGAGGTAATCGATAGCAGAATTACCACCAGTGGAAAAATGTCTTGTCTGCGAATTGCCTCGGTTAGAAGTCATTGCGATTTGTTTTTAACAAAGGACTCTACAAGTAAAGACAAACTCATAATCACAAAGCTTTTAATATTAGAAGGGAAGATTAGTTTCTATTCCACAAATTTGATCATATCTTTGAATGTCTCGATCTCGTAGAAAAATGCGTGTATCCGAAAACATTGTAAAGGATATAGTGTTCAGAATGATATTCACCAGAGACCTGTAATAGAAATGAAATAATGACATCAATAAGACTTAAAAATGCACAATGTAATTCATAAAATTCACAAATTTGCTATATTCAGGGTGCATGTCGCTTTGAACATGAGTCATTTAAAAATTTCTAAAGTATAACACTGGGAACAATTTTGAACATAATTTCTGATGAGTTGGATTTTTCACTTTATTTAGACTAAAATTGGCATGCTGATTTCAAGCCTGCAGACAACTTTCTTCTATCATTCCATGTTTTTGTTTTTCTTATTCTCTGAATAAGCACAATTGTATTGTTTGTCCATAAGTAATAGGACTGGTCATCTGATTGATTTTATTCTGCTTTTGATAAGGAGTGAAAAGTTTTCACATCTGATGATTTAGGTTGAGCTTTGAAAAGCATGTCAGCCTAGCTGACATGGGGTTCCGGTGCATAAAAATTATATAATTGTGGCAAAGATATGAGAGTAACAAGTACTGTAGTGCAGAGAGTTCGAAGTTAGAGATCAGAGATCATATTTGTGCGGTAAAGGAGAGATTACAAGGCTTTGATATAAGTGAACTTGTGCTTTGAAGTATGGAGAGATTTTGTCCTGATATCTCAAGCCTAAGTTTCTTCCCTGTTCTATTTTTTATGGAGTATTTGTGTGAATGTATGTATGGTATATTTGTATGAGTGTACATGTATGAATATTCATTTTTGGGTGAATCCCCAAATATTTATCTGCCATAGTAGTTACAGGCTCATGTGGCTGCTCTATATAACTGATTATTATTGTATTATGCAAACAATGCATTAAATCTGTATACAAGGTGTTAGCAGACCGTATGTAAGCATTTTTGTTTTGTTTCTCTAAACTTGTGAGTGTTCAACTTTCTTTTTTTCTCAAACTTATTTATTTCCTTTTTCTTTCAGGTTATGTCCACCTCTGCTACTTCTCATCGTAAGTGCCTGAACAGCTCTGAACATTTTTGCTATATCTGTGGTAGTTTTACCATTCCCAGTGAAAGTGCAAACATCAGCGCCTTGTGAAACAAAGCTATTTTGCACATTCTAAAGTAAAAGTTGGTTATCAAGACAAGTCTTGGGCTCTTCGCAAGATGTGCAGGGAACGGGGAACGTGTCGAGAAATTAAAGATGTGGACCGACCAAGGACAATGTTGGCATCGGTATATCTATGATATGGTGGGAGTCGTTAGATCATTGCAGACCCTGTTAAATTTCTTTAGAGAAAACAAGATACAGACTAAAGAAGCTACGTATTTATTTAGTCTTTAACCACAAACTTGTCCGTAATTTTGGGCGGAAAATAGAAAAAAACAAATACTTGTAAAGATAGGTATGTCATAAAAGGATAACCTTTGATAACTACCCATCTCTTGAATCTGTTATCGTATCACTTAAAAATAAAACAGTGACATATGTTCCCTTCTTTCTTAACGCAGTAGAATAACAAGCGCTGTCACCTTACATATTTAATTTCATATATATAATATCACAACCACTGTCTTTACCCTATTGCTTTTCGAGTTATTAAACTAACAAATTTACTTACACGCATGTATATATACATACATATACATTTATTCGGCACAAATGTACATACATGAGTATATATGTATTTATATCTATCCAAACATACACTCACACTTTTCCTTCTCATGAATGCTGCACCTATTTACGCTACCCTGCTATTGAAACCTAATCACGCTCATATAATAATCTTTTTTTCTTATTTCTATCTTTTCATTTGGAATTATGACTTTATACTTAAAAGAGGAATTTAATTTTGAAGAGTAAACTTATACGGTTTCTTCGTATAGATCTATATAGTTCTACAAATCACAATATGTTTATTCGCATATAATAATACTACTACAGAAATACATTCCGTATTCATTACACCCCGTAAGCGCATATATATGTATGCCTAATGATAAATCTATCTAAGAACCGTTTAACGTTTAACAAGACATTACACATATACAAACTATTATGCAATCATATTATATATATGTACATCAATGTAATACTACTACTAATAAAAATACAAAAATTACTACTAATAATACAAAAACAATAATTACATTTATAAGTAAATAAATAATTGATTAATCATAAGTAACGAAGGTTTCTTCCAAATTCCAACGCTGAGCTTTAAGTCTACATTTTTAACAATTACATTTTTAACAATTTCAGAGCGCTTGTTAATAGTTAAATAAGATGCGTAGTGTCTCTTCCAGGCATATGTTACACGATTCCGAGTGTACATTATACGGGTAAGCGTTCTCTACCACTAACCAAGTCATGCTGCATTGCATTGCTTTTTTGTTTGAGCTTCTAGATCAGGCTAGAGAGTTATGTGCCTTGTCTTTTGCCGATGTTCCTAAATGATGCAAATAGGATTCTCCGGCGATTCTTGAAATAGTGGCTTGTTGCACCTAAACATACATATTCATATGCACTCATTCTGACAATACACGTGTGTACAATTTTTGGGAGAGGACATGCTTTTCTATCTACAATTACAATTTTACTGTACTATTTTCCAACTAGATTACTACTTAAATTCTTTTATAAATTTTTGTTCTTAGTGGCACCGTTGTTCTTATTATTGTTATATTCGTTGTTAACATTCTTGTTATCCCCAACGTCATTATTATTAGTGTTTACCTCATTCACATCGTTATTTATATCATCTGTGGTATTATTACTTATGTCGGAATCAAATGGACTGTCTTGATTATGCCTTCCACGATTATAGTTATCCCTATTTGCGAGATTCTCGTTGTCTTGCATCATAGATTTAGCATTTGTGATTGCTTGACTCGGTTCTTTATTTTCCTGTTTATGAATATGGGATGCCAGAAGTTTTGAGGTTGTATAGGACAGTTTCATGATATGCCTATTAGCAATTTTGTATTAGTATCTAGATTTAAGGAAATGTTTATCTAATGCAGAGAAACATTCCCGAGCAATTTTAAACGATACATATAACCCAAATACCACCTTTTGTTTTAGATTCATTATCCGTTTAAGTGTAATAGTTGTAGTACATGGTGAAATCATGAAGATAAGAATTCAAGTTAGATTTTTTTATTCCTATTTCTAATATTATTTCTATATTAATTTTTTTTAATTTTCAGTCCTATTTTTTCCACTAACCAAATACTATTTTAAACATAAGCCTTTCTTTTCTGTAATTTCAACATAATCACCTTTTCTTTATTTACGTTCTTTATGTTCATTATCAGTCTTACCTCTATATAATGTTGGCGTTGTTATTTTTATTTTTATATTGATTAACTATACTATTCTTAGGTATATATTTAATATTTTCAGTGTATTCTGCACCAGCTAATACTGTATTATAATATTCTGCGTATGAGCTGAATATTACGTCATTTGCAGAAAGCCTTGATATTCTATTTCACACACTTTTCACTATTCCGTTTATTACTGAATGTGGATGATACGATTCTTTGCAGACATATCTTAGATTTTTCGTTAGGTTTATGGTATAGCCCGTATAAGCCGGTATTTAAATTAAGCGTTACATCTAGAAATATGTACACATACACACGCACACACTCACACACGCACACACACGCACACACACACACATACACACACATATATAAATATATATACGAATATGTATATTATTTGTTTTGCTTGTTTCAGCTATTGGAATGGTGCACCACCTTTAAAGTCTTTTAGTTGAACAAATCGGCCCCTGTTAAGTTCCAATTTTTAAAAGTCGCTTTTACTGAACGTACACACACACACACACGCTTACACACACACCTATGTATGTACGTATGTATAATATTACTAAATGTACTCTAATTTACACTGAATCCCTTGCTCTCCATTCATATGCAACGGCAGACTGACAAATTCTCTAGAAATCACATTTACCATGAAAAGATGCTTGCTTTGCATCATTTTAGATAAATTACAGTTCCTTTTCGGGGCTACCAAAATTGCTTCACTTCCCAAGTGTTTACAAACTTCCAATATGTCCCATGATAGAGCTACTATTCACTCATATGAGACAATGTATCCAATGTGCAACACACTAGTACTGCACACTAGTCCAGTGTGCTACACACTAGTACTGCACACTAGTCCAGTGTGCTACACACGAATCACCAAACACTGATAGGTATCGTTGGTTTCAAATAATCATACAGAAAATCGAAATATATTTGACTTTATTTCACATTCCACGTAAAATAAATAAATAATTAGTTTATTTGTTTTCTATACCTCTAAAAAAGAATTACGATTTATTTAAGACGATCGAAAAACTGATGAAATTTATAAATCGGAATGAAAAAAGAATTTAATAAAAAATCTATAATTGTAAAACTGACGAATAAGGAAAATTTTCTCCTGATTCTCATTACTGAGCAAAAAGAGAATTGTTTCAAGTTTACAATGTTCAATTTTAAATCAAGAATATATGATAAAAAGATAATAAGAAATTGTTTGACAAAAGTAAACTGAATTTATTAGCACCCTCTCGTTGTTTCCATCTAAGCTGGAACGAATAATTAAAACATTATTGTTAATTAAAATTGTAATAACCATTAAAATGGATTTTTAACATGATTTTATTCATTTCTACGTATTTTTCTTCCTTCTCTGTCTTTCTCCTCTTCATACTTTTTTTTCAGCATTTCATCATTATTATTAATATTGTTTTTATATAGGGCGTTGGATTGGCTAATTCGATACAACATCGACCAAATTATTTTATTTATAATCTTTACATTCCAAGTTCAAATTTTACTGAAGTATAGTTGTTGTCTTTTCTGAATACCTAGCTCAATAAAATATGTACCAATTAAGGTGGAACCAGTAGAACAATTAAGAAATATCTCTAAGAAGAGAAAATGATCACTATTAGCGTGAGGCATTGTTCCTATGTCAGAAATCCTTCATAATTGCTCCAACTTGGTGGTATCATTGTTATTTATTGTCAAGCACCAACAAATAGGATCCCTGTCTGCTATCTCAGTGGGATCATAATGTTTATGAGAAATTATTGTTGTTTAAAAAGCAGCACGTTTTACGAGCACGTGTATTTTATACGTCACAAGAGAGAAAGAAAACAAATAAAACCTTTTAAGATTCCAGTTACTCATTTCGGAAAAAAATACTAGAATAGAACATGTATGTGTGCGCGTGTAAATGTTAATATTGCTGCCTGGTTACAGTCAGCGTGTTGTTGACACGATGACCGCCATCGAAAATAACATAATATGAATAGTAGTCAAACATGAAAAGTTAGTGGACGCCGAAAGCCGAGATATGTCAATAGCTGAAGCTATAGGGAAAGGTGTAGAGTCATTAAGTATGCAAAAACAGTGAAAAAGAGAAAGAGAAACTAACAGAATAGAATAGAGGGAATGTACATAAAAACTCTAATAATTCGCTACAGTAATACATCGTATCATTGCTAACTCCGTTAGAAATAAAATGGCACTATACACTTGCATTAGCAAATCTGCTCACTAAGTAGTCGATATGCCGAACAAAGAGACAGATTTGCTATAGTTGTTTATGTCCAACTCTTATCATGCGAACTTGTAAAGATATCTAGAACTACATTAACTAAACCGTCATTTGCTTATTTAAGACGGGATGGTGTAATTTGAAAATGATTTGGCTTCTATTTTTATTTCCTATCAGGCTGTGTGACGATATAGTCGTTCACTCGCTGAATCAAGAAAGAGATTTACACTGGCGAAAATAAATTGAAGACCGATAATAAAAGTTCTATTTCTTACAAAATATTTTGTTACTAACACCATACAAATTATTTATATCTTTTATATTTTATGCAGAATTTCTTTCTTTCGAATGATGCAGACAATAACTATTTTTATACAACTTGGAATTCTAATGCTAAATTAATAGAAACGTTTCAAATTTACCGGCAAAATTAGTTTAAGACCATGTAATATGTATGCAAATTTTTTTGTCAAAATGGGTAGTCACACAACTAGCCTAACTGCACTATATAGTGTTATAATTTATCGTTATTATACAATTGATTAATATTGGGAAAACAACGTAGCCTCAGTCCAATCACGAGAGCAAACATCGTATTACTCAACCAGCAAAATGCTTCCTTTTTGAACATCAGCAAGCAACTAAAGTGCAGTGAAACGGCTTGCGTGCAAGCGTAGAAGTTATACTCGGAGACTGGTCAATATAAAGATCGGTAAAAGACTGGCGCCCCAAGAAAAACGACGACGTAGTTGGACCGTCGAATCCACCGACTTTCGGAAGGCAACCGAATGCTGACAGCTGTTGACATATGTAAACAATTGTCCAAAGAGAATGGTGTTGTTATTTTTACACCACAAACCGTCCGCCACCATTTGAGAGAATTTGGACACGTGGACGAATCGCTAGGAAAAAGCCAATAATATCCGAAAGAAATCTACTGAAACGCTTTAATTTCGCAAAAAAACATGCTCAATGGACTGCTGAAGATTGGTGCAGGGTCCTTTAGAGTGACGATTCACGTTTCTGTATATTTGGATCAGGTGGTAAAACATACGTCAGACGTCGCCCAACCGAGGAATTCCATCCGAAATGCGAGAAAAGGACGGCGCAAGTGGGGGATGGGGATGTGATGATGTGGGCGGCATTTAGTAGTTTTGGTGCTGGCGCTCTAGTTAAAGTTGATGGAAAGCTAAATAGTGTAGGTTATATGAATCTATTAAAGGATAATGTTGTGCCATATCTGACTAACCAAATGCCTCCGGGGGCTATTTATCAGCAGGACAATAGTCCTGTGCACAAAGCCAAAAGGGTTATGGAATTTTTTGATCATCATAATATTGACGTAATCGAATGGCCTACCCAGAGCTCGGACCTGAATCCGATCGAGAACTTGTGGCATTATGTTTCCAAAAAAGTCTATGCTAAAAAAAAACATCTAATCTAAAAGAATTATTCGATTATAGCAATGAAATATGGCAAAACATTCCGATAGGATTTTGTAATCACTTAGCGAATTCAATGCCGAGGCGTTGTTCAGTAGTTATTAAGAAGAAAGGCTACGGCACAAAGTACTAATATGTATTTCGTTCTTGTTGCTCATTTTTGCTACAATCTTACGCTTGGATCTTTTCCGTTTGACCGGCAGATTTTTAAAATAATTTCTTTGTTACTAAATACGTTTAAACTTCGTATACTGGTAGAATGTGTCACATAAAACATCTTTTTCTCTTGGCGTTCTTGAGAAAATTATGTAGTTTGTAAGCTATTTCTTGTTTAATTTCTTGTATTTCGGCAATTTCAACCAATCAATGACGTCTATTGAGATGAATACAATTACTGCTGTTGCTTGCCAGCCAGATCAACAACAACCTCCGGCGGTGTCTATTTCGAGATCGATACTAGGGTTATAATTATGGGTGGACACTAAATGAGAGAACGGTTTTGTTATCCAGCTCTGTTTACGAGTGACCCATCAGTTTATGGCCATAAAATGTTTATATTTGCAGCTTATTTACATTTCTGAAGAAAAAAGATACCCTTCCCCCACCCCTAATCCTAGCCCTAACCCCATATATATAAAAAAAAATTAAAATTTTACAGAAAGTGGCAATCTTCTTCTTCAAATGTAAACAAATACACGTACCGCCGGAAGTTGTTGTTGAACTTGCTGGCAAGCAACAGTAGTAATTGTATTCACCTCAAAAGACGTCATTGATTGGTTGAAATTGCCGATTCTTATAGTTCTTTCATTTTTTTATTTAGTCTTTCAGACAATTTAATAAAATAGACTTTGCAACGTTATTTGAGTTTGATGATTAGATTTAATTGCGCTGAATGAAACATGGGCCAACTTACCAATTTTACCTCCAGTTGATAACAACGAAATATAATTTGCCAGAGTCGCATACAGTAGATAGAACTGATGGACAGTCGCTTTACTGATTTGGTTTTCATTCGCAACTCTTTTACTTGTTTCAGTCATTTGACTGTGGCCATGCTGGAGCACCGCCTTTAGTCGATCGAATCGACCCCAGGACTTATTTTTTGTAAGCCTAGTATTTATTTTATCGTGCTCTTTTTGCCGAACCGCTAAGTTACGGTGACGTAAGCACACCAGCATCGGTTGTCAAGCGATGTTGAGGGGACGAACATAGATACACAAACATATACACACACATACACACACACACACACACACATATATATATATATATATATATATTATATATATATATATATATATATATAATATATATATATATATATATACGACGGGCTTCTTTCAGTTTCCGTCTACCAAATCCACTCACAAGGCTTTTATCGGCCCGAGGCCATAGCAGAAGACACTTGCTGAAGGTGCCACGCAGTCGGACTGAACCTGGAACCATGTGTTTCGTAAGCAAGCTACTTACCACACAGCCACTCCTACTGTTATTTATTGTTACACATAGGTCGGAATGCAATCCTAGATACATATCTTATCAGATTAGGTTGCTACAGCGTCCTACTTTGCTATGCTACATCGGACTGGAAGTCTTATCTAGGTAGGATTTATATAAGCTTAAGGCACAAAACTGGCATGAATATGATGCAATAAATGTAGACTACACATTTTATTTAGATATAATATTTATGAGATGAATAGAAAAGTAATCATCAAGCAATCCGAAGTTCAAGTCTGTTTCCATCACAGAATGCTAATTAAAGAGG
This sequence comes from Octopus sinensis, assembly GCF_006345805.1. Classification (NCBI taxonomy): domain Eukaryota; kingdom Metazoa; phylum Mollusca; class Cephalopoda; order Octopoda; family Octopodidae; genus Octopus; species Octopus sinensis. Next base: position 57,583,525 of record NC_042998.1, on the reverse strand, counting down.
CCATATTAGATAAAATAATTAAAAGAAGTCTTGATATATATTAGTCTTAATACAGCGTGCTTAAAGACCAGCTAACCACTCTAATTGAAAAGAAGAACCTGGTGGTAAAGAAATTCAGGTAAGAGGGAGAATGAGATGTTAACATCTGAAAAGTAAGCTGAAATTTTTTTTTTTTACTTGGAGGCAAGCACAATTAGATATATGGGCACTTAGATTAATGAGAACTTACACACTCTATTGTTTTTGTATTTTATGCTATGCATACATATATAGTGTTATCTGTTATAGCTGAAATCAAGTCGGAAAGAATAATTGTTGGCTATGATAGAGTATATTAAATGATTGTGGTCCAAAAATTTTCTGGTGAATCCAGAGTGAGAATCGTGATACAAGATACCAGACAAATCGATTCATGTTCCGAACCCCATACTTCAGAGATTTTTGAGGCCCGAGAACTATGATGTCAATTACGGTTTTTAGAAGAAAATGTAGATTATGTGATGTAGAGAATCAACTAAATGAGATGAAGAAAAATATCCTGAGTAAAATGGCATCTCTGTCGTTGTGTTTGATCTCATAAATTAGACGGAATAGAAAAGTTTCTCGACAAAATTTATTTAGGTGCCGATCAAAATAGAGTCTCTGCATGTTATCAGAATCTCTAAGCAAGCTGTGTGAACAGCAAGGTTGAACGTTCTGGCGGAAGATTTACTGCAACCATCGAAAACGTCTCTTCTTTGATCGTGTGTCTATTCAATTAGTGTTGATCTTAGGCTAAAGAGAAACGTCATTGATAGTAATTCTCCTATTGTTAAATACTGTTTAATGAGGCGAAAAAGAATAGCAGCGACTCGTCATCAATATTGTTAATATAACTTATATTTAATGAAATTCAATCTTACACTTCTTGTTTATCTACAGCAGTCAATGGTGAGGTTTTCTCATAACAAACAACACACAGACGAAATTTGAATTTTCTTATTTTAATTAAAACATAAAATCTTCTTTTCTGTTCAAATGGCTGTTTTATAGTTCTGATAAAAAATCAATTCCATAAAATAACGTACCAGTCATCTACTGGAACTGATTTTAATCAACTGATGCACCCCATCCAAAATTGCAGGCATCGTGCTTCTGTTAAAACACATCTTTTAATCACCACCACCAACACCACCATCATCATTTTCATCATCATTATTATTATTGTGTACTTTCGAGCTCGTAAGTTGTTCCTGAATTTTGTTGTGAAAAAAAGTAATTTTGTTTTCTCTGTTGTTAAGCTAACCAACATTCTCTGAGTCTAGTTGGTTATGTGAAATGTTTTGCATCTTTTTGTGGTTTTTAAAACTTTTTAATAGAGAAATTAGAAATTAAAAGAAAATATGGCTTCGCAAATCCAGAGGGCATTTAGCTACTCCAGCAGTCAATACAATTGTAATTTCTCACATAAAATGCTCAAAACTACAATAACAATGCCAACAAAAACAACAGTACAAATGAAATCAACGTTGATGAAACGGTGTGTGAAAACAAAACTACCACCGCTACCATCAACGAATTCTGACTGAAGCAGCAACAATGAGCATGGAGACCATAGCAACACCAACGAGCATGAAAAACAGAAAGAAGAAAACCGAATTGTCGATTAAACACACCTGAAAATCCCACTTCTGCCACCATCACCACCATTAACAATGTCAGGTTTCTGAAGCCTGATTTGATGGTCACACTGAATCATTACATCCCACAAGATTTTGAAATCTTCATTCTCAGTAACTCCTTCCAAAATATTGTCATACCACATCTTCAATGTGTTTCTTTAAATTTTGTCATACCACATGTTCTTTCAAAGTTTCTGTTTCTTCCCACAATTATCAATTCTAATGATGTCACACTTCTTCACATGTTTCAGCAATGGTTCCACTGCATTCTTGACATACCATCCTAAGTCATTTTCCACTGCTTCAACACAATCCCGACAACTGAACAAACCTCTCCTAATTCTTTCTTCTGGACAAGTACAACCTGTCAGTTGGGATGGAATGCTCCGTCCACTGTCAATATTTTCCGTGTAGTTTTATCCATACTCATCAATTCATTCTTTTGCAAATTTATGATTCCAGCTCCATACCGTAGCGATGTTATCGCTCATGTATTTACTGCTTGGATCATATTCCATCCCGTCAATTTTGAGCGCAACACTAATCTTAGTCTTCGGAAATATTCTTTTCTCAATTGTTCTTTCATTTCCTTCTCCATGGTTTCACTGAACTCTAGTATGCCAAAGTATTTATCGTCTTCCTTTTCAATGTTTCACCACTTCTCTATTTGATATTTCTATCCTTGGCAGGGACTGTACCTTGCCTATTTTCAGTTTCACTATACCACTCTTCTTAAGTTCGAATTCCATATTAATATCAGCACTAAAACAGTGGACCGTGTTCACCAAGGAACTCATTTCTATCTCATCTTTGCGATTCAGCATCAAATCATCTATGAAGAGGAAATGGTTGATTCTTTGAGTTTTCCTTTGAACTGATATTCCAGGTTCACAATCCTCAGTACGAAGGTCAGAGGGTTCATCACACAAGGTACAAAAAGCAACGAAGGTAAGCTATCTCCTTCAAATACTTCTACCTATGTCCAGGATGCCCAAGCTTTGTTCGTGCGATGTCAATTCAGTTTTCCAACCTACCAAACTTCTCTTCAGGAAACATGTTACATTCCTTGCAATTCCAAACATATCTAAGTACTCAATGATCTATGAATGTGAAAAATATCGTAAGCTTCACGGTAATGAATCCAGATCATTCCTAAATTTGTCTTCCTTCGCTTACAAACTCACATTACCATTTTGTTTGTTAATAATTGGTCTTTAGTACCTATGCATCTCCTACTAGGAACTTTCTGATCCATTATTATTATTATTATTATTATTATTATTATTATTATTATTATTATTATTATTATTATTGTTGTTGTTGTTGTTGTTGTTGTTCTTATTATTGTTGTTATTATTATTATTGTTGTTGTTATTATTGTTATTGCTGTTGTTGTTGTTGTTGTTCTTCTTCTTCTTCTTCTTCTCCTTATTATTATTATTATTATTATATTATTATTATTATTAGTGTTGTTATTGTTGTCGTCGTCGTCGTTGTTGTTGTTGTTGTTGAGTGAGAGAGCGGCGCATGCCATCAAAGTGGCGGTGGGGTACAAATATACGAAGCCCAATAAACCCATCGTGACTACCCATCTGTTAAGGGTACGCCAGGTAGATGCATCACAACTATATATACGCAGCATGGTGACTTCAACTGAAGATGCGCATGACATTGCAGGTGGGCCCAGTTAGAATTTCATTCAAGTTGAGTAGCCCATCCTGCTCAAAAGATCCCTGAATAAGGGTTAAGGATGTTGAACGAAACGCCCATGTTTGCAGACGTGAATTATTCAAATCCCAAAGAATTCCTCTCAACACATGGCTATGACGCTCCCCCAGTACTTCTGCTCGTGATCAGAGATGCATATATCGTCAGCCACCAAGGAACATGCTCAACTAGTTAAGTTCAACCAACTGACAAGAATATCTGTGATATTGAGTAGAATATTTGCTGTGGCCCATTTTTTACACCAAGATTAAGCATGAACATGATAGCACTTCCAATCAGTTAAGATCAGAAGCCATTAGAGCCAGTGCCTGGCATTGATTCAGGGGCATTTTATTATTACGATTATTTATACCATCATCAACCTCATCATCATATCACTATTATTAAAAGTGGTCGTTGACAGAAGAGTCAGAGCACCAAAGAAAATGCCATTTAGTTATTTAATTACTATTCTTTCTGATCTCATTTAAATTTCGTCAGGAACAAGTTTGCCTTTCTACATTCCAAGGTCTTTAAAATGAATGAGATACATAAGCTTTCTGCCTATAATTCAAATCATTATTAGAAATGCTGGACTGCCAAACCGCCAAACTGCCAAGCCACCAAACCACCAGACCGTCAAACCACCAAACCACCAAACCGCCAAACCGCAAAGCCTGTTGCATTGCAGACATACCCTCTTTCACATTATCTTCAAATCTCGGGGGAGAGTCAACAGTTCTTTTAATTAATTAAGCCAACTTGATAAAACAAATACCAATCAAGCAAGTCGGTTGATTAAACCCCGCTAGTTTAGTCTCGCATCCAGCGCTTTTTATACCGTTTGGCTTGCAGGTCACTGTTCTGGAAGCTAGCAAAAATTTTAAAATAGCATCCTACATAAAGAACAGGGATTAGTGTGTCAACTGTCACGATCAATGCTAATTAATGGCGATGGTGTAAATAGAGCTATGTTGAAGTGGTAGGGGCAGGAGCCAAAAATAATCACGGTGAAACAATCAGTTGTTTTTATCTCTGTAACTATGACTAAATTTCCTGAAGTTAAGCATCTAGATTGACGACTTTCACTCTGTTGTCGTGTAAGAGTGCGAGAGAAGAACAGAGTGAAGAGACAGCGAGAAAGAAACAAAAGAAAGGAGAGTTCGTTGCTTCGTTGGCTGATTCTCGTGTGTGGTTCTTCGAAATACTTAATTCCCAGATCAGAAACCCGCCTACACTGCATTTTTTTACCTTTTTTCGTTGACTTGTTTTATTCGTTGGGTTGTGGCCTTGCTGAGGTACCGCCTTCAAGAGTTTATGCGAACAAATTGACCGCAGTATTTGCTTAGTTTTTAAAGTCTAGTACCTATTCTGTCAACTCTGTTATGCCGAACCGCTAAGTTACGCAGGCATAAGCAAATCATTATCGGTTGTCAAACAGTGGAAGGAGCAAACCCACAGTACACACACATACATATATACAATTATGTATACGTATGTGCGTGTGTGCGCGCTTGTATGCGTGTGTGCATGTGTGTGCGTGTATGCAAGTATATGTATATATATATATGTATGTATGTATGTATGTATATATATATATGAATTATTAAGGTAGTTATTCGTAGTTTAGAACCAATAGGCAACAAGTACAGCTGACATTAAAATGAGGGAAGGTGCTAGTAAGCACCACCATTGCTAGAAATAAGAGTCAAAACAACTCTTAGCCACGTGAGAACACTTTTCTAACGGTTGACAAGGGAGGCAGGCTCCTCCGTACGACAAGCGAGGTGGAGTTATATCAGCGCTGATTAAAGATTTAATCAGTCTTCATTGGTGACCGATTACTCTGTTGCCGAGGATTAAAAAACCCAAGTCACTTTGTCAGCCTTATATATAATACCATAGGAAACATCGACTGATTTTCAAAATGGTGAAACGAGAACCATAAATTATTAAGCTGGCTATCTGCAATTTAGAACCGATAGACAACAAGAGCAATTGTCACCTAAAGTGACGGAGGGTGATAGTAAGGAAGAGCATTGCTAGAAATAAGAGTCAAAACAAGTTTTAGCAACGTGAAAGCAATTATATGTATATACATAATACATACACACATACATACATATATATATATATGTATATATATATATATATATATATATATATATATATATATATATATATATATTATATATATATATATATAACAGAAGCTATTGGAAAGTATATCGTATCTACGATGAGATTCCGTTTACCAAGTTCATTCACAAAGCTTTGCGTAGCTCTGGATTATTGTAGAAGACACTTGTCCAAGGGGTCAGACAGTGGGACTCAACCCGAATCCATGCGGTTGAATAGTGATATCGCAGAACCATGTTTCGTGCTTTCATTCAGTTTTAAATGTTTTAGAGTGATATTTGTCTGTCTAAATTTAACTTAATCGTGTTAAAGCTGAAGTAATTACAATGTACACGAATCATTTTAGTCATTAAATTTCATAAAAAAAAGACAGTTATATTCACAGCAGTAATACACCGAAAATACCGTAATTTTCAAAACTAACTCATAAATGAATGCAATTATTCTTGGTTACTTTTAGATGGCTAGAACAAAAATGTCTACCTTGTCATTGGTTAGCAGATATCAGCATGGATCAACGAAGAATTTTGTTCACTAAAATTACGAATCTGTCGGCTCTTATTAGAGTCAACTATCTGGGTAGTTCTGGCTGACAAGACACATGTCGAAACTCCTGGATCCCAGAAACTCTTGAACTAATGCATCGAGCGCGTTATGAATGCATAATCGTCGTAAAAGAGTTGTTCTACTGTGTCTAATGCAAGAACAATTGATATATTCGAAGCGTTTAGTAACAGAGTGTTGTAAGCGCCACCCTGGCCATTTTTGAGGTTAGTATATCATTTTCTTTGTCTCGACGTCTGGAATCCGAGAAAGTTGGGTGGAAGAACAGTTGAGGCTTGCAATAAGGTCGAAAATCCGGCTGAAAAAAAATTGTACTTCGATGCTATTGTCACGACGCTCGCTCACCCAAACTCAGACCAGAGAGTTTAGTAACATACCATCGTAAGCACACATGGTCAATCAATAAATTTGGTGTGGTCCTTGTATCGTTTTTCGAGGTGTTATGACTCATTTTCTAATATTTCTCGTTATCATCGTAACGATAATATACCATAATCTTACTATTTTGTCTTACTTATCTCTTAAAGATACTTACCTTAGTATATTAACACACAGAAAAATACCTTTGGGGCGGGTGTCTGGGTGTTTTTGTTGGTATTATTGCTAAAATATGCAACGCGATACACCGCTTCGTAGTACCGGTATATTCTACAAAATGAGATAGAATCACTCATTGTTTCATCTTTCAGATGCATACATAAGTAAATAATTAGAGGAGGTCTTCACGGTCATTTTAAGACCAAAACCAGCTTTCTGACTTCATTCCTTGCGGAGATATCACATGCTGAAATACGTTAAACGTTGACTGCGTTTTTCGCGGTTTTTAAGTTGTAGGACTTACGACGGTCTGTTAATCTGCTGACAGCGCCACCTAACCTGACTGTGGGACGCATGCATTTCGGAGTGGTTTTCCCCTCCTCAGTCACAGACACCCTAAAAGCTGACGCTACGAACTGACCAGAGAAATAGGTCCCTCTTATTACATTCCCGTCATCTCTCAGTGACTGGTTGCGCTATTCGGGGGCTCAACGTAAATAAAATACGCGGAGATAGCGCTAAGCAATTATGTACTATGCTTGAGGAATATTCGAACCCGTAAGGAAGCCATTCACTGTTTCGTCATGAAGAAAATTTCTTGCCGTAGACAAACAGGCGTAAACACATTGATGCATGCATCCACAAGTTGGTTAGGTAGGGCTATTGATCTGACTCAATGTATTTATACCTATTTGCTTACAGTAAGAACTTTCTCCTTGACAAAACACAGTGAATGTCTTAAGAATATACCTCAATCATATTTGAACTGGTGGCAAGTTTGGATATATATACATCACTGCTTAGTACTATCACACTCACCAGGCGCAGGAGTGGCTTGGGCAAGTGTCTTCTACTATAGCCTTGGACGGACCAAAGCGTTGTGAGTGGATTTGGTAAACGGCAACTGAAAGAAGCCCATCGTATGTGTGTGTGTCTGTGTTTGTCACCCCTACCCCCAAACCAACATCGCTTAACAAGCGATGTTGGTGTGTTCACGTTCCCGTAACTTAACAATTCGGCAAGAGAGAGACCGATAAAATAAGTTCTAGACTTGCAAAGGATAAGTCCTGGGGTTGATTTGTTCGACTGAGGGCGATTCTCCAGCATGGCCGCAGTCAAATTAATGAAACAAATAAAAGAATATATATATATATAACTTTTTAGACATTCCTTCATTGCACTAGGTCAAAATTAAGATTCTTAGAAAACATTTCGATTAAGTACCCTGAGATCCCTATACACTCATAAGGTAGTAGGAGTATCCCTGTCCATACATACACATATGTTATTGAATTCTAACACAGTCCCTATATTTCAATATACGACGCCTAGTATTAACACCTTACCCATCCGGACACAACTAGTGCTCTCTTGTCGTTGCTGAGTGGTAAGAAGTTTGATTCCCAACCATATGGTTCCAACTTCAGTCCAAGTGCGTGGCACCTTGGGCAAGTGCCTTCTCCTATACTCTCTACTAGCTTTTATAATCTTTTGAGTGAATAGTTGATACAATGGAAATACTTTAAAAATTGCTCGGTGATTCGTTGCAGATATATCTATATGTTCATACAGAATTATTTTTCTGTACCTAATAGGTCGAGTTTGCCAGTCGCCAAGATTGACCTGAAACTCTATAAGAATTTTTATTCTCTCTCTGTTTATTTCCTCGTGTTTCTTTCTGTTGAAGAGCGTAGGTAAAAGATTTTCTCACCCTCCCGAGTGTTAAACTAATATACCTGTTCGTTGCCTATACACATGTCTCCGTCTTTTGTTTTTCTGTAAATTTCAATGATATATATATATATATATATGTGTGTGTGTGTGTGTGTATGTACACTGAAACTCCCTTCGGTCATGACTGACCATGACATTGCACCTATAAAGTTTACCCTCCCAGGCACAAGTCCGGGCAAGGTTGTTTATGGAAAACCAGCAGTCACCCATGCATACCGGCCTCCTCTCTCCACGCCACCAGTGTTATCCAAGGGAGAGGCAACAGCAGATACAGCTTGGCACCTGTGACGTCGCAACTCATTTCTACTGCTGAGGGAACAACGTGAAATTAAGTGTCTTGATCAAGAACACAACACGCAGCACGGTCTGGGATACGAACTCACAACCTCACGATCTAGGCTCGACTTTCTCTAACCACTGAGTCATGCGCCTTCACATGTATATATATATATATATATATATATATATATATATATATATATATATATATATATATATATGTATATATATGTATATATAATATATATATATATATATGTATATATATATAGATATATATATATATTATATATATATAATATATATATATGTATATATATATATATATATATAGTATATATATATATATATATAATATGTATATATATATATATATGTATATATATATAATATATGTATATATATATAATATATATATGTATATATATATATATATATATGTATATATATATATATATATATATATATATATATGTATGTATGTATGTATGTATGTATGTATGTATGTATGCATGCATTTGTGTATGATTGCGTGTTGGTATATCTATGTATGTGTGTCTTTGTGCTTGTGTTTGTTCACCTACCACTGCTTGACAACCGGTGTTGGTGTAATTGGGTCCCTGTAAATTAGCGGTTCGACTAAAGAGCCCGATAGAATAAGTACCAGGCTTTAAAAAACTAGTGTTGATTTATTCGACTAAAAATTCTGGGCTGTGCCCCAGCATGGACGCAGTGTAATGACTGAAACAAGTAAAGGATCAAAAAGAAAATAAACCTATGGTCGTGAACAACGAATGACGTAACTGACAAATATTCTTTTATTAACTATGTGTATATATGTACAAGTATATATATACAAGCACACACACACACAAAGAAAAACACACACATACACAAACAAAAACACACACATACACAAACACATACACACACAAACACAGAGAATTCGTAAATAGATTAAATGCACTGAAATCTTTATGATAAAACTAAATGTGAAATTCAATGTTTCACATTTTTTAAAAATATAGTTTCATATATTTTAAAAATATGGTTTTGAAATCAGTGATGTTTCACAACAAGATGTCGTAAGCGCTGTTGTCTTAATTTTTAATGGCTGATGGTAACGGGGAAGGCAATATATGGCATAGTGACAGTAACAGGGCAGGTAATAAGAATATGAATTTCCTTCCATTTACTGAAATAACTGAAATAAATAGGTGTAGGAGTAGCTGTGTGGTAAGTAGCTTGGACAAGCTACTATTGCCTTGGACCCACCAAAGCCTTGTGAGTGGATTTGGTAGACGGAAACTGAAAGAAGCCCTTCGTATATATATACATATATATATATATATATATATATATATATGTATGTATGTATGTATGTATGTATGTATGTATGTATGTTTGTGTGCCTGTGTTTGTCCCCCCAACATCGCTTGACAACCGATGCTGGTGTGTTTACGTCACCGTAACTTAGCGGTTCGGCAAGGAGACCGATAGAATAAGTACTAGGCTTCCAAAGAATAAGTCCTGTGGTCGATTTGCTCGACTAAAGGCGGTGCTCCAGCATGGCCACTGTCAAATGACTGAAACAAGTAAAAGAGTAAAAGAAAGAGTAATCAAATTTATCTAAAAGTCAATGAAATAAATTAGATTGACACGTAACCAAAATTAATTCACCTTAAGTGAGGTCTATATTTCTCAGTGAAATCGGTTTATCTACTTTTCCAGTGTTGTTCAGATGTTTCCTCTCTACATTGATACAATGTAAATATTTTAAAAATTACTCGCTTATTCGTTGCAGATATATTTATATGTTCATACAGAAATATTTTTCTGTGCCTGATAGATAGTATTTGTTCTGTATGAGTAGCACATTTTTCTTGATGGCATTCCAGCTTATCGCATATAATTTTCTCCAAATCCTGAATAAGACCAGGTGTAAACATTCTTTATTCTGGAATACTATCTTTGCTTAAAGCGAAATTCTAAATCTTTACACTAGTGAAGACGAGTCCATATTTGAATTGCCCACACATTTTTACTGTAGTATAATTCAACATCTGCTAATATCATCATTAGTCATTGTGCTTGTCTTCAACTTTTTGTAATTGTATGTCTTTGTGGAACTCAATTTATCCAGGCGTCTTTTTTCTGCAATCGGCACATTTTGAAAAATACTACTTTAGGCTTTGTTGATGCTCAGATTGGAAGTTAAAACATAAGGTAAAACTTCCAATTTTCATATTTACCTCTCTTACCATGTGGACATCACTTGCCTTGATTCGTTGTATCTCATCATCTATTAAGGATGGTAAATAATATCTGCCACTGAGTACATCTTTAAGTTCTTGGAGTCGTATATCGCGCGTATTTGTATGGGGCACAACCATTTTGGCTAAATTGCAAAGAATTATTTTGTTGTGTTTTGGATAACACGAATTAACAATTAGTTATTGCTTGGAGTTAGTGTGTTTGTAACTGTTATAATCCTTAAAATGTTGGATTGTTATAAGGCCCACTTCAGTATACCGTGTACCAGTAAAGACTCGACTATCTCTGACCGCCTACTACGTACTCTGATACTTCACGTACATCTCTTTACTTATAGTGACTACGCCATTCTATTCATCACATGGGAGGAGTGTACTATTATTAGTAAATTCCCTGCAACATCTCCCCTTTTAAGTTTTCCTTAGGAAGTGTCATTTTATTTAGCAATATTTTTTTTAATCACTCCACCTCCATTTTTGTTGGGGGGGGGGGTCGTACAATTTAATACTTTTTGCGTTTGGCATCTATTCTCAGGAACTCTGTATGTGTTCTTTTCCTCTCACTTTTACGCCTGGGGTGAATCACATACAGTGGCGTTGGTACATGGAACGTATCGTAAAACCATTCCATCCGTTCTTCCAACTTCTTTGGTTCACTTTCCCCGAATCTCTTTTTTAGTTGGTTCCTGTCTCTTTCGTACGCCTTTTCTACGTTTTATCCAATACATAATTTTACCTAAACATTTGGTAATTACGCCATCTGCCCAACTCTTCTTTCCATTCTTGCGTGCCCTCATACACACCTTTTCACTATCTTTAAAGAATCTTGCTGTGTGTTCCCTGACACTTATCTTTTCCTGCCAGACAGCAATTTATCAAAGACTGATTTTACTTTCCTTGCAAACATCAGCTCCACTTGTGAGCTACCTGCTGGTGTATTTGGATTTGGTGTCACACGGTACACGCTTAAAAGCTGTTGTAGAACTACCTCATCTGTGTCTTCCTTAACTGGCTTTCTTAGGGCTCTTTTGAAAGTACCGACAAAGCGTTCTGCCTGATTCTTAGATCTGGGATGGTATGGCGCAGTAGTTATCTGTTCCACTGTGAACGTTCCACAATTTCTCTTTTATTTCACTAGACATAAATTATGTTCCATTGTTTAGACACTATCTTGTCTCGGATGCCAAATCTTGCAAGCAATTCGTGAAAAAGAATTAATCACAGTTAAGGAGGTCGGGTTTTTACATTTGCGAATTTCAGGCCATTTCGAAAAAACTATCAACTACCACTGAGTAGTAAGAACCATTTAAAGGACCAGCGAAATCGATGTGCAATTTTGACCAAGGAACATCTACTTTTGAACAATGTTTACTTTATATCGAAGGCAATTTTTAATTTTGTTGTGCCTTACATACAAGTATTTCACTCAGATATACTGCAATTTCTTGTTTCAGTCCCTCAGGCGCATTCGAACCTTCGACTGAACCGACTAAATTCAGAGTGGGTTACCATTATTATTAATTCCCTACAACTGTAACGTATGTCTGTCTCAATTTGTTGACTTCCATTTTTAAAGCATTTAAAAATGGTAGTTTCTCTTGTCTATTCAAATACGAACTGAATGTTCAGTTGTATTTCGAATTCATATACTTCCTCTATGCTTTCATTCCAAAGAATGAAGTCATTATCTGCAGATCTTCTCCAGTTGTCTCTTAAATATTGATTTGAAGAATTTTCACATTTCATTTAAGAATCTCTACACATCGTAATTTTCATATTTCTCACTGGTAAATTTGTATAAACTGGGGCTATTTGGTGCTCATCTCAAATTTTAAGTTTTAGTAGTAGGCATCAAATATGAAACGGTTTGTTTGGAGAATATATTGTAATCTTTGTGCTTCACTTATTATTGTAATTTGTAAGGTTTTGAGTAAGCCATAGGGAAGTCTGGACTAGTTTTACATTTATATTTAGTTATGTAATCATATACTTATCAATCCTTTTCGGTTTACGTACAACACTGTTGTTAGGCAGTTATGTTAAAAACATAATTTCTAGGTAACTAAAAAATTTAAAACTTCGTATACTGGTAGAATGTGTTTATAAAACATCTTTTTCTCTTGGCTTTATTGAGAAAATTCTATAGTTTGTAAGATATTTGTTGTTTTTTTCTTCAATTTCTGCACTTTCAACCAATCAATTACGCCCATTGAGGTAAAAAAAAAAAAACATTCTGTGCCGTATGAATATGTCCCTCGTTTAAGAAACAGATTGGGTTTATTTACATTTGTGAAGAAAAAAAGATACCCTTCCCCCCACCCCTAACCCTAACAAACGCTAACCCTAAAACAGATAGAAATGCAATAGATCGATACTAGGGTCATAATTATGGGTGACAATTTCATATGATACCGCTAGAAAGAACCGCCGTTCAAACCGAAAAGATCTCGTGCATCGTCTTCTAGTAGAGATAAAACAAAATTTCTAAATATATTCAGTATCCATCAATATAAACAGTTGATCTTTCATCTGTGTCTTTAACCGTCAATTCATCCTTATTTTTCAGTTCAGTTATGCTCTCCTATTCCGTAATGATGAATGTTTCGCGTAAAATCCAGATTATCTACGATATTAGAGTGAAAATTAGAATTGTAGCCAGAGAAGTCACCAAGTGTTTTAAGGACGCTTGTTCCATCACCATTATTCCTCTTATCTAATAACAATTGTTTCTTTGAGTTGCAATTTAATTTCATTGTATTCAGATCTGTCTTGGGAGTTGAAGGTAAATTTTTGTCGATTTGTTGTATCACTGATTTCTTCGTTGAAATATTTATTACGATTGTTTTTTCCAAACGTGCATAGTATCCTATGTCGTTGTGAGTGTTTATTGAGCGAAAACACCTAAAGCTCCACGAGGCTCCGGCAGGGGATGGTGGTGATCCCTGCTGTACTCTTTCACCACAACTTTCTCTCACTCTTACTTCCTGTTTCTGTTGTACCTGTATTTCAAAGGGCCGGCTTTGTCACTCTCTGTGTCACGCTGAATATCCCCGAGAACTACGCTAAGGGTACACGTGTCTGTGGAGTGCTCAGCCACTTACACGTTAATTTCACGAGCAGGCTGTTCCGTTGATACGGATCAACCGGAACCCTCGTCGCCGTAATCGACGGAGTGCTTCCATAGTATCCTATGTGATAATCGGGAACGTGAAATTCGATAACGAGATTATAGCCAGCTGTTATATACATATATACTCTTTTACTCTTTTACTTGTTTCAGTCATTTGACTGCGGCCATGCTGGAGCACCGCCTCTAGTTGAGCAAATCGACCCCAGGACTTGTTCTTTGTAAGCCTAGTACTTATTCTATCGGTCTTTTTTGCCGAACCGCTAAGTTACGGGGACGTAAACACACCAGCATCGGTTGTCAAGCGATGTTGGAGGACAAACACATACACACACACACGGACTTGTGCCTCGGAGGGTTACTTTCTAGGTGCAATCCCATGGTCATTCATGACCGAAGGGGGTCTCCTCCTATAGTGTGATTGTTGGAATTATGAATAGCTATTTACGTAACCTCTCTGTTCCTATCTTCCTTTCTTTCTTCCTTTCTTTCTTTCTCTCTCTCTCTCTCTCTCTCTCTCTCTCTCTCTCCCTCTCTCACACACATACACACACACACACACACACATACTTATACAAATAGACGCACTGATACGAGGTGGTATCAAAAAGCTCTACGACTAGTTATGTTTAATATAAAATCATTTACCTCAGTATTAACATCATCTCCTTCGAAATAGTCACCTTGCACAACAGGACACCCATCCCAGCTTTAAGAATCCGGTCTGGAACTCGTTTTACATGAGCGAGTGGAGAACATTCTGTGATTTGATCTGGGTCTCGACAGCGGTGTCAAAATGGTGACCTTTGAGCTGCAATTTCATCTTGAGGAACTGACAGAAGTCCGCAGGTGCTAAATCTGATGCCATGTTTTTTTTCAGATTTACCACCTGCGGAAACTATGCCATGTTGTTTTCGGCAAGAGTTCCTCGGGAGACGAAAGCTCGATGACAGGATGCACTGTCGTGATTCCTGTTCTTCGAGCTCTACAAATCCGGTCGCCTTCGTCGAATGTCCTCTCTTAAACGTTTCAAGTATTGGCTCTTTGTTCTTCTTCATGACAAAATCGCAGACCATAGCATACACATGATCACAAAAACACAAAATTTCACTTGCAAAAAAATACAACGATGTCACTGGGAGCATTCCTTCATGAAGGTCACATATATTTATACACACACTCTTTTACTCTTTTACTTGTTCCAGTCATTTGACTGCGACCATGCTGGAGCACTACCTTTAGTCGAGCAAATCGACGCCAGGACTTATTTCTTGTAAGCCTAGTATTTATTCTATCGAACTTTTTGGCCGAACCGCTAAGTTACGGTGACGTAAACACACCACCATCGGTTGTCAAGCGAAGTTGGGAGGACACACACAGACACACAGACACACACACACAAACGCGCGCGCGCACACACACACACCACACACACACACACACACACACACACACACACACACACACACACACACATATATATATATATATATATATATATATATATATGCACGTATATACGACGGGCTTCTTCAGTTTCCGTCTACCAAATCCATTCACAAGGCTTTAGTCGAACCGAGGCTATAGTTGAAGACACTTGCCCAAGTTGTCCCGCAGTGAGACTGAACCTGGAACCATGTGGTTGGTAAGCAAGCTACATACCACACAGCCAATTCTGCGCCTATGAATTTGTGTTGCAAGATTCCAGATGTGAAACCGTGTGTTGAAGCAGACACTGTTATATTTCGGGACGGTAGTATTTTTATTTTGCCAAATAAACACACTCTCTTAATATCTGTTCTTCACTCCTTTATTATTATTCTTATTTCATCTTATGTCCATTGTTTGGACATGGACTTATGATAGAAGAAGAGCAAATATATATATATATATATATATATATATATACGCACACATACACACAGATATATATATATATACGCACACATACACACAGATATATATATATATACATCTACCAATACACGCACTCACACAAATGTGTGTGTGTGTATATGAGAGAGAGAGAGAGAGAGAGAGAGAGAGAGAGAGAATTTCAAAACATAACGAACGATATGTATACTTGAGACACTTCTATCCGTCGTTGTTTTCCCGCTATGTGCTACTGGTCACTCGCAGTTACTCCTCTTTGTCCATTTATTTTGAGCCAAACGCACACACACACACACACACAAACACACACATAGGTTCGTATACATGCTTAAAAACCAAATCCTAAACGCCTGACCAAATTCTTTGGAATATGTAGTTACTTCCCTTTAGACTGTTTTTTTTTATATATATAGTTCACATCTATGAAAAAAGAGCAATAATTTGAATGCACCACTTGTTGTACACAAGAATTCTCGCGCTAGTGAATGTTATGGTGAACAGCTAAAACATATTTAGTAAAATATAAACTAAGCAACGAGTGATATACTTAATTTAACATCTGTTTATTGACAGAACAGCATCTGAAGGTAATCGAAAATATTCAAGGGATATAACTTGTGTCAGCTTATTGAATAAACAAATACATTTTCCTATTGATAAAGCCGATTATGAAAATATTTCAATGAGAAGGTTAATTTTCTCGTGGTATATCTCATAGAAATATGAAGAAATAGTCTCAGACGATTCATAACCTACCTCGTCCTTCTCTAATATTTTCAATCGTTTTCAATATTAGTTAAAATCATATTAAAATTTATTAGGCAGGATTGTGTAAGGAGAAATGTAGAGCGTGCGAATTACAGGCTATGGAAAATAAATTGAAAGAAGCTCGCAAAGGTCCTTTGTAAATATGTTAAAAAAAAAAACAAGTGTTATATCCGAATAAAAAAAATTACCAAGAAAAATTCCTATCCCTTCAAGCTCACGCCATCTCTATAGCCCTTCTCGTGGTCCCTGCATTCATGGTGCCCCAGTAAAATTTGCTGTCTTTTTTGTGAGTTCACAACGCCATCGAAGGGATCCAATAGCTCGGGTTAAAAACGATTGATTTAGTCTCACACGCAGAAAGAAATAAACAAGAAAAATGCAAAGAAAGTTAGTTATTGAGAAAGTATTTTAGGATATGAGTGACAACAGCCATTGTGGCTTCAAAACTGCCAAACTGAAACAGAGTATGCAAGTTGGTTGTGATTATACGAAGGGTAATATTACACTGTTTATCAGCATGCATTATCGCTCATGGAGGTGGGACTTATCTCTTTCTTTTATTACCCACAAGGGGCTAAACATAGAGGGGACAAACAAGGGCAGACAAATGGATTAAGTCGAGTACATCGACCCCAGTGCGTAACTGGTACTTAATTTATCGACCCCGAAAGGATAAGAGGCAAAGTCGACCTCGGCGGAATTTTGAACTCACAAAGTAACGGCAGACGAAATACGGCTATGCATTTCGCCCGGCGTGCTAACGGTTCTGCCAGCTCCACCGCCTTTGGAGGTGGCACTTATCGTAGAGCTAAGTGAATGGGGCTCTTCAGATTTAAATACCTTACCCATGAGACCTGCTAACGATAACTAGATAGATAGAGACAGATAGACAGTTAGACAGACAGAAAGCGAGATAAATGCCGTATGTATTGTAATATGATTGGTTGAGATATCTTTTTCATAATCGAACGAATACGTTGGCTATTAAAATTGTGATAATTATAACATATTCATTTTCAATTGTATAAGTATGACATTGGGGGTTATTGTAATTATAGATAACTAACTATTCGATCCTTTACCTCATTCTCTCTCTCTCTCTCTCTCTCTCTCTCTCTCTCTCTTACACACACACACACATACATGTATATATATATATATATAATGTGTGTGTTGTGTGTGTGTGTGTGTGTATGTATGAATACATACATATATATATATGTCTGTATGTGTGTGTGTGTGTTTATGTATGTATATATGGTAACAACCTAGCCTTTAGAATAATTGCTTACATTTCCTTAAACTCATTTATATATGGCTACCTTTTTGTTCAGAGTTTTTACCAGCACCTGTGTTCCCATGTTCCTTCAAGTGTAAAAACGAAAATTATGCACATATATTTCCACTGTCTATTTAGTTTCTAATTGAATTAAACAGCATAAAAGAAAAACAAAACGCCATGTTTGTTGTTGTTGTTGTTGTTGTTGTTGTTGTTGTTGTTGGTATTATATCGCCTCTTGTCAACCTTTAAAAACTAAGCTTTTTATCAAATGTAGTCCATCCGTGATCATGCAGTCTTTTCAGGTTTATGTATGATTACAATAATCCCATACTCCTTTTCCATTTTAAGACATCAGTGCGTGTGTTGAAGAAAATTTGACTGCAATTTCTGGTTTGCCGACTTTCTGTCTAAGGCTGTTTGTATAATTGTAAGCTTACAAAGCAGAGTAGAGTCAATGCTCCTTTTTCGTTTTCTAGGCGAAACCATAAGTTTTTAATTTAGTGGCAAAACAGGTGAATTTTTAATCATTCCAATTAAACTATTTGGTAAGCGAATGCACATCAAAATTTTGAAGTCTGTCGTTAAATATGAGGATTTGCTATTCTTTTCTAATTCTGACAAGACAAAATAAAATTTTAAAATAGCTGAACAGAGACTTCTGGTAAGCTACGTGACATAAGACGTGGTTTGTGTATTTCACAAATGACGTTGTTACATAATTGAAGCAAAAGTTGATAATGGATTCACCGGAAATTTATCAATCTGCTAAATATAACCTCCTCCGATTATACAACAATGACGTATCTATGAACACGCGAAACATTCTTACAAATGTATACAAAGTTAGTGAGAAATAAACACAATCACACAGAGAAGACAGTGTGCATGGCGTGTGCGTCTGAGTGCGTGTCAGGTAGCATATAATCTAGTCAAATAAATAATTCAATAAAAGTGCTTATATTTAGTCTCCGTGGAAATATTGTAGTTACTGTTGAAAAGAGAGAGGAAACAGGCTGCCTATGGGCTAGAAATAATCATGGAACAGTGAGATAAATGTTTTAAAATGACAGGAATTTAATTAAAATAACAGCAGTATATCACAATCCGCTTCTATAATAGCGAATAATTCTAAAGAATACTTCAAGCGCCAACGTTCGTGAGTAGGGGGAAAAAACAACCTTAAAATCGTGAAGAGTTACTTCCCCTAGAAAGGTTTAATTTATGGACGTGTTCTGTAATGAGTTCTACTTCGTACGTCATTGCATTCGATCATTCCGTACCAAATGGGAGGTCCTCATCTCACTCTCTCTCTTCTCTCTCTCTCCACACACACACACACACATATATATACACACATGTCTACATGCTTCAATATATACATATATGTGTATGTCTGTCTGTATAAAAATATATATATATACATATATTTTTATATATCCATATATATTTCCATATATATATATATATTTAAACACATTTACATATATATATTCTTTTACTAGTTTAAGTCATTTTGATTGCGGCCATGCTGGAGCACCGCCTTTAGTCGAGCAAGTCGGCCCCAGGACTTATTTTTTGTAAGCCTAGTATTTATTCTATCGGTCTCTTTGCCGAACAGCTAGTTAACGGGGACGTAAGCACACCAACATCAGTTATCATATACACACACACACATATAGATATACGACGGGCTTCTTTCAGTTTCCGTCTAACAAATCCACTCACAAGGCTGGTTGGTCCAAGGCTATTGTAGAAGACACATGCCCAAGGTGTCACGCAGTGGGACTGAAGGCTGAACCATGTGGTTGGTAAGCAAAATACTTACCACACAGCCACTCCTGCGCATCTCTTTCTCTCTCTCTTTCTCTCTCTACCTCTCTCTATATATGTATATGTATGTATGAGTGTGTGTGTATATATGTATGTATGTATGTATGTATATATATATATATATATATATATATATATATATATATATATATAATAAACACACATAATAAATAATAAAGTACACGAAATACGTAAACAACAAAAATAAGATGGAAAACAGGACAAATAAACACATATTTATATTTATGTACACAAGCACAAGTACATATATAACTATATATGCATCTCTCTCTCTCTCACTCTCTTTCTCTCTATCTTCCTATATATATATATATATAATTTATATATAAATTAATAATAATAGGGTAAAATTTTTCAGTTAAATTAATTAATTGATCAATCGTTTGATTAATAATTTTACCAATTTTAACTCCTATTTCGAAATTCGGTATGTTGTGAAGCAATTAGCTGAACCCTAATTATAATTATAATTATGATATACATACATACATACATACATACATACATACGTAAGTACGTACGTACGTACACACATACATACATACATACATACATACATACATACATACATACATACATACATACATACATACATACATACATACATACATACATAGATTATTGTTTAAAGCAGTTTCATTCTGTTGCATGCAACTTGAAGTTTCGTGGGCAACTTGAAGTTTCGCATTCAGCAAAATCAGGTTTTCCAAAGAATAGAACATGTGACTCTCACCTAATATGTTGAGTGTCATTCTCTTTTGTTTGTCCACTTACTTGTATATACATACATGTGTGTGTGTGTGTGAATGTGTGTGAATGTGTGTGAATGTGTGTGCGTGTGTGTGTTTGTGTGAGTGAGTGTGTATACTCACACACACATACACCCACACACTTTCAACCCAGAATTAATATTTTCTCTAATCATTGGCTCGCGCTCGATATATATACATATATATATACGAGGGGCGTTCAAAAAGTAATGCCCCTGACCCACTTCCCATAGCAGTAGAGCAACGAAACTTGGCACAGTTATTAGTCTTTTTCTACATAGGAACCACCCAGAGTTACGCATTTCTCCCATTGTTTGATGCAGCTCTGGAGACCGTTTTTGTAGAAGATCCCAGCTTGGTCCTCCAACCTGAACGTGACTTCAGAAATCAAGGCTGCATCATCTGGGAAACGCTTTCCTTTCAAAAACAACTTAATGGCTGGGAAGAGGTGAAAATCAGAAAGTGCAAGGTCAGGAAAGTAGGGGGATGCGGGAGGAGTTCATAGCCATACGCCTGTGCTTCTGATCTGGCGAAAAGCCAGTTGTGGACCGGAGCGTTGTCCTGCAGGAGGAGAATGTCTTTGCTGATCTTGCCCCGCCTCTTGATTTTGATAACTTCTCTTAATTTCCTCAAAAGTGAAGCATAATAGGCTCCTGCAATTGTGGTACCCTTTGCCAGGAAATCTGTCATCACTACTCCGTCCTGGTCCCAGAAGACTGTGAGCATGACCTTGCCAGCGGAGGGCTGCACCCTTGCCTTCTTTGGAGGGGGTGAGTCACGGTGCTGCCACTGCATTGACTGGGCTTTGGTCTCTGGATCATCGTGATGGACCCAGGTTTCATCCTGTGTAATCAGTCTTTTGAAAAATTTTGACTCATCTTCTTGGCACATCTCCAAATTCACCCTCGAGCACTCGACGCGTTCTTGCTTCTGGAAAGGCGTGAGCAACCTGGGAATCCATCTGGCAGACACCTTTTGCATATGCAAATGGTCATGAATGATAGTTTCCACAGACCCGGTACTAATCTTGACCTCATTGGCTATTTGCGAATAATTATGCGTCGATCTTCCAAAATGGCAGCCTCAACTTGACGGACAGATGCCTCATCAATGGCAGAAGGGGCGAGCAGATATGGGAGCTGTTTCCACAGAGTTCCGACCATCTTTGAATTCACGATGCCAGCGTTTTACAAGGTCATATGATGGGGCATCATCACCATAAGTTACTTTCATTTCATCAAAAGTCTCCCGTGGTGTGCGTCCTTTCAAATACAAAAACCGGATCACTGCTCGACACTCAACAGGCTCCATTTCACACTTGACTCGGTTCAAACACCTGTAAATCAGAAACCACAATTAATTCAGAGTTGTAATTTGCCACTTACTCTATAGAGATATAAATGATTGCACCTGCAAAATTTCAGCTAGATCAAACAACTGCAAGTGGGTCAGAGGCATTACTTATTGAACGTCCCTCGTATATATCGGCGAGCTGGCAGAAACGTTAGCACGCTGGGCGAAATGCGTAGCCGTATATCGTCTGCCGTTACGCTCTGAGTTCAAATTCCGCCGAGGTCGACTTTGCCTTTCATCCTTTCGGGGTCGATAAATAAAGTACCAGTTACGCACTGGGGTCGATATAATCGACTTAATCCGTTTGTCTGTCCTTGTTTGTCCCCTCTGTGTTTAGCCCCTTGTGGGTAGTAAAGAAATATATATATATATATATATATATATATATATAAACATACACACACACACACACACATATATATATATATAATATATATATATATATATATATATATATATATATATATATATATATATATGCATGTATCCATGTATGCATGTATGTAAATATATATGTATATATATATATGTGTGTGTGCGTGTGTATGTATGTAATGTATATGATAAACTTAGATAAACTTAGATATGTTTCGACCAAAGATTGGTCCAGGTCATGTCTAACTTAATAGCACCACCTGATAGGATTATTTGAATCCTGTTGAAGTCAAGTTTTGTTCATGGTCCATTCAACTAGTGAGTTCTTGTTGGGTGAGATGTATCCAATTATGGGTGACTATCTGGTATTCTTTGAAAGAATCTATCCAGACTCCGTTTAAAGTTGATGGGACCCTTTTCCTCTTTGATCTCTTTCGGGACATTGTTAAATTGGGCAGGGCCTGTTGAGGAAAAGAAATTATGTTGCAGTGTACATGTATGCTGTGATCTTGATTTGGGCAGGGGACGTATGGCCCGTGGTCCCAGTCTTGGATGAACCTTGAAGCTATGTTCAGGTCGTTTGGGCAAAGTTGGCAGTATATTCTCCACATCGTACAAATGATATACCGCTCACGGCGACGCTGGAGAGAGTAGAGTTTCAAGGCTTTAAGGCGATCCCAATAATCGAGAGCAACCATGCCTTCAATTCGTTTAGTGAGTGCCCTCTGGGGTAATTCAATCCTCGAGATGTTTTGTTCTCTGGACCGGTAAGTTCTTAAGGTCTAGGAACTCATCCTACGAGATATATCGACCTTCTTGTTGATGTGTGCACTCCAACTTTGTTCTCTGGACCGGTAAGTTCTTAAGGTCTAGGAACTCATCCTACGAGATATATCGACCTTCTTGTTGATGTGTGCACTCCAACCGAGATCGTCATCAACAATTACACCCAGGTCTCTGATATTTTAGAGGCTGTGAGCGGTTCCCGTGAAGGAAGAGAGTATGGCTGTTTTAGTGAGGAATTTCTTCCAAAATGCATCAGCTCAAATTTTCCCTTGTTCAGTTGCATTTTGTTTCTGTCTGCCCATTGACTCACAGCATATAGATCAGACTGGAGTTGAGTTCGGTCTGCTTTTTCATTGACGATTTGCTGGAGCTTAGCGTCATCAGCAAATATTTTTACTTTGCAGTAATGTACGACACTGGAAAGGTCGTTTATTAAATTATGAAGAGTAGCGGACCCAAGACAGTCCCCTGGGGGACACCGCTGGTGACATTTGCTGGGCTTGAATGGACTCCATCAACTACAACATGTTGTGTTCTATTCGCCAGGAAATACTTAATCCAGTGTAGAACTTTTCCACGGATTCCGACATTTGCCAATTTTGAGAGTAGGATATTATGGTCTACCCTGTCGAACGCTTTACTGAAGTCAAGATATATGACATCAGAGTTCGAACCTGTTCCCAAGGCTTTGAGTACATCTTCAATGTGGTGTAAGAGCTGTGTTAGACAGTCCTTGCCACAGCAAAAGCCATATATGTATATACATGCATGTATGTTTGCATGTGTGCATATATATCTAGCAAGATATATACACACAAGTGTATAAACAAATATATATATATATATATATATATATACAATATGTGTGTGTGTATGTGGGCGCACACACACACACATATACACACTCATAATTAACATGACTATATATTCCTAGTGTTCGAAATGGATCATAATGTCATCCTTGTATTGTCCTTTGTACACTTTGATGATTTTCCATACAAGGTTTTTGAAATCGAAAATTATGTATTTATCTTTTGTTATTTTAATTTTCTTTGTGAAATGAAACAAATTGTAGAAGATTATGTTAACCAATAAATCAATTAATTTGTATCCATTAGATCTCTCTGTTTTATAATTCGATAGTAATATTTGATATTTTACGATAATATATTAAACCAGTGTGTCTTCGATGAAAATATGCCTCCAAGAGGATATTTATATCCTCATTACATGGTTCGTTCAAGATATACCACTTGGAAATTCTGCAATGGAGGATACAAATGAATTCTTGAGAACAAACCCAACACGAGATTCTCTACACTGACCTTCAGGTAGGCCTCTCCAAAATATAGTATATCCATAAGTAGGTTCATTTGTTCGGTCATCACAAGACAATCGGGTTTCAGAAAGTGCAACTATATCAAGAGAATATTTTTTAAGCTCACATGAAATAAGTGCAGTACGCCTTTCTCGCCTCTTGTTGAAATTATCATCTAGAAGTGTGCACACCTTCCAACAGCCAAAATTCAGAGGTTGCTTATTTGTACTTGTTCTTGAAGATTGTTTGACCACAGTGGCAGGATGACGACCGGGAGCAGCCTGTGACACACTGGGACACCTGCTGAGCGAGACCTATTCTCCTGACATTTCCAAACCTTTTTTGCCATTTAGAGAATCTGTTTGAGACATTCTAGAGTAAGTTACAAGTGCATTTTTTGGTTTCTACAGACTAACCAATTCAATGATGTTACTAAGATTTGGTGTACAAGAAGTCCCTGTGCAGATGAATTATTTTTACTGGGTGTAGATTGCACTACACTACCCTAATCATTTGGCCTAGGAAGACTTTCGCCGGTGTGACATGGACATTTTCAAAACCAGAACTTCCAAGGCCTCAGGTATTATTTTGGAGATTTAAAATTATATATATATATATAATATAATTTCCGTCTACCAAATCCACTCACAAGGCTTTGGTCGATCCATGGCTATAGTAGAAGGCACTTGCCCAAAGTGCCACACAGAGAGACTGAACACGGAAGGATGTAGCTGCGAAGCAAGCTTCCTACCACACAGCCACTCATGCGCTTATATTTAAGTATGTATAGATATACATTGGTTTCAAAGATTTGATGCAAGGTCAGCAATCTCAGTTGAGGAGTACGTCGATTACATCGATCCCAGCACTCAACCGGTAGATGTTTCATCGGTGATGATGATGATGATGATGATGATAATAATAATAATGATAACAATAATAATAATAATAATAATAATAATAATAATATAATAATAATAATAATAATAATATAATAATAATAATAATGATGATGATGATAATAATAATAATAATAATAATAATAATAATAATAATAATAATAAATTCTGCATAGCCCTAATACCCCTTACAAGTGAATTAAACAGAACAGGGTATGGGTATAAAATTGCCAATAAAAAATAAGCCATCTATTTTATATGGATGACTTAAAACTTTATGGTAAAGACAATAATGAACTTGAAGGCCTATTGCGCACCGTGAAAGCACTCAGCGATGACATCGGGATGGAGTTTGGACTTGAGAAGTGTGCCAAGGCCACTTTCCAGAAAGGGAAAGTGAAGACCACAAATTCAGTCGTGTTAGATGTTGACACAGTCATAAGGGAGCTTGAGCAAGAACAAACATACAAATATTTAGGGATAAATGAAGGCTCTGGTATTCAGCATGCAAGCATGAAACAGAAGATCAGGAAGGAATGTTATAGGAGAGTTTGTGCAGTCCTGAAATCTGAACTAAATGCACGTAACAAGGTGTTAGCTATAAATTCCTTAGCAGTTCCAGTTGTTACTTATAGCTACAATGTGTTGAACTGGAATATGAGTGAAGTAAAGAATATAGATAGGAAAATACGCAAGCTGCTGAGTTGTAATAGGATGCACCACCCAAAGGCAGACGTAGATCGCCTTTACCTTCCCAGAGCCCAAAGAGGTCGAGGCCTGATCCAATTTGAACTAGCTTACAAAACAACCACAATTGGACTGGCCAAATATCTCGAATTATCGAATGACTGGATGCTAAAGCTCGTGGAAAATCACGAGAGACGAAAGAAGCTTCATTCTATCATAAAGGAAAGCAAAAAATTTGCTATTGATCTCGTGCAGGATACCCAAACTGAACACCCGAGGGAAGTACGGCAACTATTGTTGCAAAGAAGGTGAAAATGATGGCAATGAAAAAAGCGCACGAGCAATTGGCTGATAGGTGGGAGGAGAAACCTCTGCACGGCAAATATGTGACCCGCAGCAAACAAGCTGATGTTGACCAGAAGCAAACCCATCAGTGGCTACGGAGCTCAGGGCTAAAAGCAGAGAGCGAAGGTTTCATCCTGGCTGCTCAAGATCAAAGCCTATTAACCCGGAACTACCAGGCCAATGTGATGAAAAATGGAGCAGACCCAAAATGCCGATTCTGCAATGACATGATTGAAACAGTGGACCACCTAATCTCTGGATGTAAAGTCTTAGCACCAGTGGAGTATAAATTAAGACATGACAGAGTTGGCCAATATCTCCACTGGCTAATAAGTCGGCATTACAATATCAAAACTGCCGACAAGTGGTATAATCACCACCCTGAGGCTGTAACTGAAGGAGAAAATGTAACTATTCTGTGGGACTTTCCAGTACATACAGACCGAACCATCAAGGCCAATAAACCAGATATTGTTGTGAAAGACCAAAATAATAAAGTTTGCTTATTGATCGACATGAGCATCCCCTGTGATCATAATATCTCAGCGAAAGAGTTTGACAAGCTCAGAAAATATAAAGACCTACTCATTGAAATTGAGAAAATGTGGCATCTCAAGGCGGTTACAATACCAGTGATCGTAGGAGCACTAGGAATGATCAAGAAGGGAACCGAAAATTATATGAGAATGATCCCTGGCTTACCAACCCTGCAAGAAGTGCAAAAGATTGTCTTAACTGGTACATCACACGTATTGAGAAGAGCATTGTCGATGTGAGAACTGTTGCTGCTCATGTATTTTAATTTAACTTTAAAAAAAAATGAACGAACTATTAAGTTTGGTTTAATGGACTACCAATGTATACTATGAGTTTCTTTGCCCTAGGAGTCGGGAAAACACTCGGCAAGAAATGGAAGCAAATTTGAAAGAAGAAAAAAAAGTAATAATAATAATAATAATAACAATGAGAGGAGGAGGAGGAGGAGGAGGAGGAGGAGGAGAGGAGGAGGAGGAGAAGAGGAGAAGAAGAAGAAGAAGAAGAAGAAGAAGAAGAAGAAGAAAAGAAGAAGAAGAAGAAGAAGAAGAAAATAGAGCAGACATAACAATGATAGACAAAGAAAAACGAAGTTGCTCACTAATTGATCCATTATGTTTGTTTGTAAAGAAAGAGGATGAAAGAAACAGAGAACAGAATCCCTTACGATTTGAAATTACAAGAATTTGGAGAATATGCAATCTGTAACAATTTTGCCTGTAATAATTGGTGCATTAGGTAAAGTTACAGAATAGGTTGAAGGAGATAGGAATAGAATGTCTTGTAGAGCTTCCCTCTTAGTAACAGGAAAGATTATGAGGAGGGTATTCAACGCTTGAAAGACTATTGAAAGATTGTGGTTACCTAAGGCTGCATACAGTAACCCGCTACCCACATAAATAAGAACGAACTTGAGTCAAATCATTAATTAGAAATTGGCTACATTTGAACTACATTTGAAGACGGAGTAACATGTCACTAAGCATTTTGCCCGGTGTGATAACACTTTTTCCACCGCATATATATACATACATTATATATATATATATATTATATATATATATATATATATATATATATATACATATATATCAGTTTAACAGCTAAAATTGTGTTCACAAGATTTAGATTTCAGCTTTAGATCTTTTGGTTTTGCCAATGTAACATATTCACAACTTTGTTTTTCCACTGTAGTATGAATTCTTTTCGACTTGTTTTCGGTACGCAGAAAAATTTGCTTGGTTTTTGGATCAAAACTGATAAGAGTAGAAAGTTGGCAAGTCTCAAATTGCCAAAATGTAAAAACAAAACAGATAAATGTATACTGGCCACACCGAAATCTTATTATCGGAACGCACGTGAATACTCCAGCAGCTGTTCACGGACGTTCAATTTGATCCGTGTTAAACACTCATTTAGGAACGTGTTGCAATAAAAATTATAATTTCATAATTCAGAACACGAGCAAAACAATTGCATTTTACCGAGATAATAATTTATTATCCCCCTATTTTATATATATACTAGCAGTATCGCCCGGCGTTGCTCAGGTTTGTAAGTGAAATAACAATAAAGCATTTTTAGAGAGTTATAGCCAAAAAATAGCAAAAAGATGGAAAAAAATGATGGTAATTTTTTTTAGTTAAAAAAGGTGGAGTTGCGTCCCCTAGACAGTTTGCGGTTTGTGTTTCTAATTCTCGACCCCATGTCGAATTATCAATTTTTCAGAACTGGGGGAACTTTTCAAAATTTTCGCTGCGTTAGTTTTGAATTATGACATTGGGCTATGTGTGTGTCAAGTTTTCATCAGAATCGGTTGAAAGCCGTGGTCAGGGTGAGGGTACAAGAAAACAGACACACAGAAACACGCACAGACAAACTGCCGTTTATATATATATATATATATATGTTGTGTGTGTGTGTGTGTGTGTGTGTGTGTGTTTGTGTGTGTGTATGTATGTATATATCGCCATCATAGATCAGTAGCCATTTCACACATTTTTTCTCTCCTTGTTTCTCTCCTTGTTTTTTTTTTTTCTGTGTCCCTTTCTGTAGAAGAGCGTAGGCTCGGAACGTAAAAGACTTTTTCAATTCCTGAGTGTTATACTGTTTGTTTTGTACACCACCTGTCTTCGTCTTTTGTTGTATTTTTTTTTCGTGAACTCTCCCTATATATATATATATATATATATGAGAAAAAGTGAGTTCAAAAAGTACAATTCAAACTTTTGTGGGAATCCAAAAAGAGAGAAAAAATGATTTTCAATAAAGATTAATCATATTCATAAAAAAACAGCCAGAGCAAGTAATAAGAATATGAAAATAATATTTGAGGGGTTTCGTTATAAAGAAGTATAAAAATCTGGAGAAAAAGTGTTGAATCAGAAATAGATTTATTACAAAATTGGATTCAATGCACACGTACTTTTCGAAAAACAATGCAAATGCGTTTATATATTTATTTATTCATTTATTTATGTTCTTATCACATTCTTAGATATTTTGAGTATGGATATCTTCTATGTGTGTGCATGTATGTATGTGAACCTGTGTGGCTATGTTTATGTACTTGTATCCTTAGGTATAAATATATATATATATATATATATATATATATGTAGGTCCCGGGTTGAGTCGGGGTTAACCACAGTAAATAAGGTACTCAATACATAGCAGAGTAAATTAATTTATTTTATAGAAGGAGCTTCTACAGGACTAGAACTGTTTCATTCAAATGAAATCATCAGGAAGCTTCCTGATGATTTCATTTGAATGAAACAGTTCTAGTCCTGTAGAAGCTCCTTCTATAAAATAAATAAATATATATATATATATATATATATATATATATATATATATATCCTTAAATCCTTAAAATGTTTTAGCCCGAAGGCCGCGGCCATGCTGGGGCATCACCGCTGAATGAGCTACACTAATTTGTGAATCCACCTCTGATACGTGGCACTTGATCAACAAGGGAGTTCGATGCTGCTGCCACATATATATATATATATATATATATATATATATATATATATATGTGTATATGTATATATATATGTATGCATATATATATATATTATTATTATTATTATTATTATTATCATGATATCTGCCTCTTTTTCATACACATTTTAAAAAATACTTCTTTCTTCTACCTTAATATATGTCAATCATGTAATGAACTATATGTCGAGTTTTTTTTTCCTTTTATATGAAATAAAAAAAACCCATTATAACGGAAAATGGCAAGGATCTTTATTTAACACAACGATCGTTTTGACCCATCCTGCATTTGTCACTTACGAGTGGGATATAATGCAGCTAGTTGTGTTGCATCCATCAGTATAGGCTGCATCTCATCAGGTGCCTCGTTTTAAGAGGCAGACCTATCTATCTGTTAAAACCCCGAAAACGCTTCCATACTCTGTCAGTATAGCCAACATCCTACAGGCGACCACGACAAACCAAGAGAAATTCAGTAGCGAAGTGTCTTATTTAAAACAAGAGCACTCGGAGAGCGCAAACCTCCGACAATGCAACAAGAACGTCCTCTCAACGATTAACCAGAGATGATTTTTAAAATGGGATTATCTGAAATAGACTCGACTGCTCTCACAAACGTGAATACTAAAAGTGAATCCAAAAATTAAATAAAAGAATATGAAAAATAATTCAGAATCTTTGTCCGATATCGGATCGATCCTAAAATCTAATCAGTCCGTGCTAGTCAAGAGACCTAATATCGAATCTATCCAACGGTTCTTCAGATATCTTGTCCGTGGACAAACAAATAAACACGACTGAAAACGATAATTCCGCATTCGGTATACTACTAAAGATATACTCAAAGTCCAAATAGTTACCTATATATATATATATATATATATATATATATACACACACACACACACACACACCACACACCACACAACACACACACCACACACACCCACGCACACAACACACGCACACACACACACGCACACCACCACACACACACACACATAATATATACATATATATATATGTATTTATGTATGATATATGTATGTATCTATATATTAGTATTATATATATATATAGGCCTGCTCGCTTAGCCAGCGGGGTGGCGTCATTTGAAGGCTAAAACAATGCGAAGCGCATTGTGACCAGCGATGTGTAGCAACAGCTGATAGCCTGGTCGGTCACGTGATCACGTGATATATACATATATACTTTTGGGTGACATATTCACGCACAGGAACTTCTTAGATATCGGGGAACGTTTGCTCAGACCTGCTGAGCTTAGAAAATGGTCTTACTCAGTCACGAGTTGTCACCCACCAGGTATGTGTAATAAACATTTGCTCGATATATATGTGTGCATATATATTCAGTTATTAAAATCCTGTTATGCTTGACAAGTTCTGGTTCATGAAAACCATTGATCCACATATGTTACATCGCAAGTTATTGACAATATCATCTGCTTTATATACACACACACGCAAATGCGCGCACACGCGCACACACTCACAGACACACAGACACACACACATGTATATATATATATATATATCTATATATATACATATATATATATACATACATATATATATATATATACATACATACAAAAATTGTATAGTTATGAGCATAATTATAATTAGGGTTCAGCAAGATTTGCTTCACCACATACCGAAATTTAGAAATAGCAGTTAAAATACAATTCGACTACCATAAGCCAGACAGCAATACTCAACAACTCACGTAGGTAAAGAGAAAAAAATAACGAATCCACTCGGCTCTGATTAACTGTAAACGCGTTTCGGTGTTAGAGAGATGTAAAAAATGTAAAATCATATTTCTACTCACTCATTCCCTTCATGAGTACAGTATTTCAAATTTTAAATTTGAAAGTACTGATAATTAACATACGTATTTATCATATATATATATATATATATATAATATTATATATATATATTATATATATATATATATATATGTGAGTGTGTGTGGGGGGTGCGTGTATGTGCATATTATTAACCGAATCACCTAAGACTTAGTAAATTATGCAAGAGCGATATATAAAAATACAAAGAAAATTAGTGAAGCAAGAAGATCCTGCAGAAGTTATATTTTTTGACGTTCATTATTCCCAATAATCAATTTTGTAGAGCGATGCGTGAAAAATCTAGCA
>NC_042998.1:57531458-57546458 GCF_006345805.1 Octopus sinensis | reverse complement strand
CATCATATACATGCACACAGATGTGCACGTGGATATATATATATATTGTTACGGAATCACCCGTCGTCGCTGCTCGCCCGAACGGTGCAAGTTCGCCACAGAACCCAAAGAGGAGAGAGGAGAGGTACAACAACAACAACAGCAGCAGCACAGAGAAACAGAGGCAACCGAGAGAGACAAAGAGGCAAAACGGCAACAACTGGCTTACATTCAACAACTAGTTTATATGACAATCAATTGTTACAACATCAAAGCATTTAAAGGAAACAACAAATCAATACATCATACGGGTATACCACAGATCAAAGCATTTAAACATGCAAGTAACAAAATAACAGTCCGGTAACGACACAACAAGTCATATATATCAGCATTTCAAAGGTACACGTCCGAAGACACAGTTCTTTTCCAAATCACTTCAACAGATAACGTTCACAGTTCTTTAAAGTCTTTTTCTACACATATCAACACAATCCTGAACATAAATACCACAACTCGATAATCGACACATCGACAAGTCCTTGACTCAATTCAAATTGTTCATTTCACTGTCTCATTTCTTTTCACTGTCTCTTTACATCGTGACACGTATCAATACATAATCAAATACCTTAATTCCTAATTGAATAGCCAGTGTCCCATCTTGCACTTCATCTCTCTCTGTACCGCTTATTCCTCTGTAATATATCCCTTTCTGTCTGTCGCTAGCTCCAACCTGCCAAGCTCTCGCATCCCAACTTCCTGTCCTGACAACCAAAATCCGACTACTCTCTTTGACGACCGAATACCAACTACCTCAAAACCTCACTTGCTCTGTCCTTGCCACTCCCTAATCTCCCTCTGTCTCTACTGCTTATACCCTCTCTATCTGCGCCTGGTCCCATGTCCCTATCTTAATCGCGCTGCTCCTGTCATCCTCTCTATCTGCTCTTAGATTCCTTACTCTATCTTTCTCACTACTGCTAGATTCTTCCTCTTCTTCGGCCCTCACATCTCTCTGACCCCCAATCGACCGCACAAGGCCAAAAGTCCCTCCAAAACCCATTACTCTTCCAGCAAACAAAGGACTTTAACTTTACACTGCAGACTTCCCGTCTCTAAGCCAAGCAAAGTAGATCAAGAAGTACCGTGAACTGAACTATTCACAACAATATATATATATATTATATATATATATATATATATACTGTTTCATCTTTTACTTCTTTGAGCCATTAGAACACGGCCCTGCTGGGGCACCGCCTGGAAGAATTTTTAGTCGAAAGGATCGACCCTTCTACCTATTTCTTTGAGCTTGGTACTTACTGAGCTGCTAAGTTACTAAGACTTAAGTACACCAGCACCTGTTGCCAGCGGTGTTGGAGGAACAAACACAGACACACAGACACACATACACATATACACACACACACATACACACATACATACATACATACATACATACATACATACATACATACATACATACATACGTACATACATACATACATACACACACACATGCATACATACATACATACGTACATACATACATACATACACACATGCATACATACATACATACATACATACATACATGCACACGTCTACCAAATCCATGCACAAGGTTCTGATCGGCCCGAGGCTATAGAAGACACTTGTCCAAGGAGTCGCGCGATAGAACTAAACCAACAACCCTGTGGTATTGAAGTAAACTTCTTACACACAGTCACGCCTGCACCAACACACACACACACATACATATTTGTACGAAAGATATATTGGGGGGGGGCGTGCATGCGCGCATGCAAACATAAGACCGTAAGCGGATACAAACGATCATTACACGAAAATATTATGTAAACAAATTAAACAATTGTGTTGCAACTGGTGGAAAGAGGGAAAGCTATACTACAGCTGGACTGATAGCTTATCTACGGACCACGAAGTGTTGAACAGCGAGGTTGATCTCAGCTGGATTTTAATTCGGAATGCAGAGAGCTGGAACAGATTTTGTAAGCATTCTAGCCGATCTTTTAACAACTTTGTGTATCGACTATATATATAGAGGGAGAGTGACAAGACCGGCCCTTTGAAATACAGGCACAACAGAAACATGAAGGAAGAGTGAGAGAAAGTTGTGGTGAAAGAGTACAGCAGGGACCACCACCATCCCCTGCCGGAGCCTCGTGGAGCTTTAGGTGTTTCCGCTCAATAAACACTCACAACGCACGGTCTAGGAATCGAAACCGCGATCCTATGACCGCGAGTCCGCTGCCCTAACCACTGGGCCATTGCGCCTCCACTGATGTATATATAAATATATATATATATACAGAGAGAGAGAGAGAAAGGGAAAGAGAATTGCTAGTCAGATAAGCTAGATAAGCTGATGGATATATAGAAGATTAGAGAGATAGGCAGAGATAGATAGAACATGTTTCTCTATGTAGAGATGCCTTCTTCTAAAATTAAACTCGCAACCAATACTTATGAGTCATTTATAAAAGTTAATTTCATTGACTTTAGGAAGTTAACCGATAATTACTAAAATATAGGTCAGCGTTTTCATATCAGCTAAAACGAAATAAGAAAAAGTCTGTGAACTCTTTGTTGATATAAATGGAATTGTGTATAATTATTTTAATTTAAATTCTGAATTTAAGACATGTGTTCCGTTATTAAAGCTGTGTTTATGTTTAGACGACAAATTTTATATAGAAAATCAATGAATTATACTCATCGTACAATCGATTTTTACCACTCTTTGCAGCCGATGGGCAATAATGTGATGCAAATTGCAAACAGTAGTACTAGCTGCTTCATAACATCTGATTTTAGATTTCGTCATATGTTCAAATTACACCGAGGCCGTCTGTATTTATCCTGAATGATATACTCCAGGATATATCAAATATATTTGTGTTTATTTAATTAGTTTCGTTGAGGTCGGCGAGCTGGTAGAATCATTAGCACATAGGGAAAAAATGTTTTGCAGCACTTCTTATTCCTTTACTTTCTGAATTCAAATCTGCCGAGTTCGACTTTGTCTTTCATCCTTCCGTGGTCGATAAAATGAATACCAGTCTAGTACTGAAATTAATGAAATCGATGTAATCAACCTGCCCTTCCCATCAAAACTGCTGACTTGTACCAAAATTAGAAACAAAGATATTTGCTCAATTCTAAATATTGTATTTGGCTTATAGATTTCATCATGATGCCTGTCGTCTCAACTGTAGCAAATATCCTCTCCACAACTCTCTTTACACATTCACGTATAAACACACCTCTATATGCGTATTTCTACACATATTCATCATTTATACACAATTAACAATTCTTTGTTGGATGTCTAGAAAAATTATGATTTTTCTAGAAAACTCTTCTCACGTTCTTTCAAATACTTTGTTATTAATTTGCTGGTGTTTCCGACATTCTTTCCAATGCAATCAAACAACATTTTGCTTATAAATTCTTTTATCCGCCTTTAGCTGGTGATAAATATATTTTGTTATGTCAATTTCAGATTAGTATGTGCTAAAATTGTCTTGCCGAGTCTTGTATTTCCGTTTTTATCAATTCGGCCATCACCCAGTCTATTATATTGACACTATTTATATTCATAACGCCGGTATAAATTTATTAATATCCACAATATTGTTTCTGATAATAAACTAGATTCTAATAACCTAATCTAAAGCGCATATGAATCTATTTATAGATTTTTCGCCCCTCCACGATTCCTATCTCATAGCGTGTTTAATACACATTCTCTCTCTCTCTCTCTCTCTCTCTCTCTCTCTCCCTTTCCCTCTCCCTCTCTTTCTCTCTCTCTCTAACACACACGCGCGAGCATATAGCTTTGATTTATTGTAACTAAATATGTTATTATTTAAAGACCGTCATTGAAGAAGACTGGGATATATTCATAATACTACGCCATGCTTCACTTTCCCTTTCTGATATTACCTTGTTTATCAATAGACTTTTAGAGATATAGATAAACCTTAGAGCGATAATCGTTTCTCCGACATCTCTTTTGTTCATAAAGCAATATAACACTATCTACTAAGTGTGTATTTGTCTTTCCGAGAGCATATTGATTTGATATTTGTATTGAAAGTGAACAGACAAGTGCAATGCCAATAATTCTGATGGGTTTTGTGCTTCGTATTCAAACATTACAGCTGTTTTCTCCACCGTAAGTTATTCTAAATCTTAATAGTGTTAAAATGTCTTGCCGATAATGACTAGTGCCTCTAGCAGGTATTCTTTATTTCGTCAATATTTCATGTACTTATATTTACCTAACTTTGTCTTGAAGCATTTCTCACTATATTGATGCATTGGCGCGATATTTAAATAATTCTTCTTCTTACCATTATCCTTACTACAAAAGTTTCGTAAACCCAATGGAATTTTTTTAGTGGAAGATAGATTGTTTGTAATTTCATTATGATAAACAAACATTATGATAAACAAATAAAAATAGTAAAGCTACATGGATAAACAAAAATATATAAAAATTGGAATGATTTTTAACACAGTAACAAAAATCTCATAGAAAATGAGAGTGAAACAGTTGATTATTTCGATCTTAGTACTTAACACTGATTATTTTATCGACCATGGCAAAATTAAAAATAAAGTTAATGTCAGTGACATTTAAACTCAGAACAGAAATAATAGTAATCTGAATATCACAACATGAGGATGCCTCGACTCAGTCGCTCGACTTGTAAGAAATAACATACACATCTCAAACTCGCACCGCACCTTTTTAGAAAAGAGAATTGACAAATGCTGTCCTAGGATTTCTGTGCGTAGGAAATGGACGAAATTTGTCACAACTATCTTGCTTTTGATTGTAGGTCTGTTCGAATAGGGGTAGTCTGGGGTTAAACAATAATAACCACATGATAAATCTACCTGATGTCATCTATTCTTGCTAATCACCTTCCTTATATAAGTATTGTAATATACGTCGTTGTTTGGCGACGAGCCTAGAACATTACAATCGCATCGCTCTATGACAATGCTTTTCCAAATTAGTCAAACCGAACTTCAAAAAATACATATGCACAGAAATAGCTACAATATCAATAGCCAAACCAACCCTAACCTGTGGGCTGAGCTATACACAAACAAAAATATTTGCAGTGGAAAGGACCAGCAACTATCACGCTGCTAACCTCTAATGTAGCCACTATTGGGATCTCTGCTTGCAGTGAAATGGGCAGGAAATCTCCTAACGTCGATATGGGTCATCAATGCATTCTCGGTGTTAGCTGCATTAACAAGTTTACAAAAATATAGAGCACAGTAAAGAATACAACAGGTCAAATCTCTCGCTCTGTACCCCATATGATAACAACACTGAACGTCAAAATGTGTCATGGTATTCAACTAGACGGAGATGTACATTGGAAGAATAGTTATGTGGGTCGGATTTAGTCGTTCAGCCGACAACCTGCTTACTAGATGACTGCTTAATCAAAGATAATCTGACAATGAACAACATAATAAAATTATACATTTATGAAAACGCCTTTGTTTTAAATTGAATAGTAATAGACACAATACTCTAATAAAGATACAGGCATTGCCTACGAGCTTTGTTTGCTATTTCCATATTTTGCATTTCCTGCAACATCAATATAACAATGTATTTCCCCAAATGTATTCGTCAGAATTCAAATCAGTAACAGACACCGGGGATTTTGTTGTTTTTTTACATGTCTCATTTCTAAAATAATTTGCAAATTCTTAATTATATATCATCCTATGAACAATAGAGTCATACCATGGATCAGACATCGTGATTCATTGCATTTACGATAAAGTGATAAGAAAGTGTCTTTGCAATTCGGACGAAATTGATAGCACAAAGTGTTTTTAATAGAAAACATTTGCTAATCGAAAACGTCTGCTAATAGAAAACATTTGCTAATATGCACATACACACTCACACACACACATACACACACACACACACACACACACACACACACACACACACACACACATAGACACACTCACACACATGCACGCACACACACGCATATTCTCCAAAAGACATGGAGTCAGAGACAATATGTAAGTATATGTTATCTTGGGTCAGCTTGGAAGCATGATAACTTCGTCAACGACCTCAGATCACTAGACATAAATATGTTGGACAGTGCTGGAATGCACCAACTCACACTCATTTTGACGACCACAGGGTGTAGTAAAAAAAATGTGATGCGGTGGCGTAGCAGCGCTTTTTCAGAACGAATTCGGTCTAGAAGTACAGACAATCTCCGAGGATCAGACTGTAAGTCGGTTGTACAAAATATAGACGATAGTAAAAGCAGTGCTATTAGAAACAGAGCAGTTAGATTTCTCTAGAGATCTAGAAACTTTCTTATCTATAGCCGCTTTTTAATACAAGTGTAGAAGTGGAATTGTTTTTTAGACGAGCGATGGAATAGTATGGTAATAACCCATAGGAAAAGGGAATTAAAAAGCCTCAAAAACCTACTCAGACAATTCAGACTTTGAATTTCCATCATATTTCAGTGTGGACGTAAAGCAACCGCAGTGACTCATCCTGATTGTAACAAGGTACAAAATAGAGTGTTTGTTATGGTAACGGGTACAGATAGAGTTGGGTGTCCATAATCTAATCTAGTCGGGTAACCAATCTATAAATTTATATGCAGAGACTTAGATATGACTTGCAAAAAGGGTCTTAGTAATTGACATTTGAACTCATGTTTCCTGGCATGCAAAGATTACAGGGACCGGATTAACATACTAGCCAAGGAACAGTTATCAGGGATAGTGGTCAGCACCGATAGTGGAGCGCCTTGAAAAGGGTGATTAGATATGAGTCAACGCATTTTGTAAAGTGCTGATGAGTGTCTTTTCAGCAGCACTTTATTTAACTTTTCGAAGCAAGCAATTGTTATAGCTTCAGTGCCGACCACTATAGCCTGCTGTGGCTGAATGCCGAAGATGCGAGATACTGTGACTGGCCAATATCGGTAACTGAGGCCAGGGAGTTAGTGAGCAGTTGCGCAAAGGACAAATCACCTGCTTTAAATGAGCTGCTCAATGAGTTTTGTGGTTATATGCCGGATTTGCCTGGCAAGTTAATGGCCATTGTCTACTGCAACTGGCAGCAGAACGAGGAAATTCC
The DNA here is from genome assembly GCF_006345805.1 of Octopus sinensis. Lineage (NCBI taxonomy): Eukaryota > Metazoa > Mollusca > Cephalopoda > Octopoda > Octopodidae > Octopus > Octopus sinensis. Next base: position 57,539,293 of record NC_042998.1, on the reverse strand, counting down.
AGTTTTGTGAACCGGGAGAAGATTAGTTTCTAACTCCTATAATTTCTGTTGTACCTTCTTCATCTTTCTCATAATTTGTTAGCCATTTTAGATTTGTTTCGAATGTGTTGACTTTCTTGAAGACAGTTTTTGTGTGTTTTATTCTTGTCTTGTAGCTATTTGAATTAATTTCCCATGGTTCTCTATAGCATATTTTTATAGTTCTGCAGTGGATATTTTATGATAGTTTTCTAGTTGCCAAAAAGTTCTACTTCCTCGAAATGGTAATATTTCTGGATCTGAACTCGTGATGTATTGTTAATAGAGAAACGTTGCTTATTTTTCAGTCTAGTCCGCCAGTTCAGTTAGTATCCAGTTGAAAATAAACTCATTACTAAGACATCTATTGTAATGATGCCTATTATCTTACTTCGTACACATAGCTCGGTTATTCTTTACTAATCTTTTCTTTCATTTGTTTGTGTTGTAACCTGTCCTGTTCTTTGAATCCTAAGTATCTCTGTTTGTTTCTTTGTTGTTATTCTTTTATTTCTATTTTTGCATCAAGCATGTTATTTGTGTTCTTAATTAATGATAATCCCATCAAAGGTGTATTTTTCTAATCAATCTGTGTCCTGTCGGCATCAGACTTTTAACTGCAGCATAATGCCTGGTGTCATCCTTATACAAAAGATGGCTGATTGTCCTCCCATACCATTTATATACGAGTTCAGTCATGTTTAACATATCGATTAGACCGCTTGAGATAGGAAGTGAAGGGAAGGGTTCTCTCAGAATATTTGCCTTCTAATGTGGATGCTGTTTAGTTCTGATTAATATGACTGTTGTTCCAATCTGTTAAATTTTTGCCATTTCTTTACCATTACATGTTTAATGACTCGGTTTATTACTGGTGTCAGGAACAGTTAAAGTTTCCAGAATACACGTGCAATGAACACTGCCCAAAGTCTTCTGGTAACAATCCATGCTATTCTGAGAGCATTATTTCTTCTCATCCAACTTTATATTCTGACTTCATTGACCACAGCGACATGAACCTGTACAGTATTCCTTCAGTTTTTCTAAAAACAGGTTGGTTTTCTTTTGTTCTTTGCTCAGATGTTTATTTATTCTGTAATAATACTGCAAACTCGGTTTTGTAGACTGAGATGGCAGGTTATTGTCTTGTAATTCTCACGGTTTGCTGTTCCTTCAGTTTTGGTGGTTAACAAAGTTTTCCATACAGTGCGCTTACTTGACTCACTCTATTATGTTGTTTGCTCCGTAATCTATATACCTTTGTAGAACCTTATGTGTCTTTGTCAGGTATTTTGACAAGACGTTTGTGATCTCATCTGAACTGTTCCTTGAGCCTATATAGTCTCCCAAGATTGTTCATATGCTGTGTTCGTTGCTTTCTACAAACGCATTTTAGGAAACTAATCAACTACCTATACTCTTCTCCATAATTTTCTATATTTCTTCTTCTTGTGGTTGCATTAAGTTCTATTTTAGTTTTCCTATTTGTTGATAGAATTATTTTGAGTTAGAATCTAATGATGCTTTTTTTTTTTTGCTCAAAATATCGCGGTCGCTTTTCATACCAACAGATTCTTTGCGATCAAGTGAAGTTCGAAAGTTTCAGGAGTCCTTTGGTTTTGATGACTACAATAATGTAACAACCTGACAGAAGGTATTTGTTTATCCTTTAGGTTTTCAGTAGTTATTAGGTTATTGATTCCATTGAAGGATTGTGAGATATTTTCCCTTATTTCCCATCTTCTTCAGTACATTATTTCTCCATGCCTTTTGCTTGCATTTTTATATTTCTGTAAATGTAGATCTGAGAAAATATTCATTTCCATTTATACATAAAATGGTTGTTGTGTAGATTATTTCGTTTAACTTTGGCACAATGTTGTTCGTGTCATTTTTCGTTTTTCGAAAGCATAAAACTGCTAGTTTGGGGCTTTTTATTTGTTATCGTCGAATTTTATCTATAGGACTCACTTTCGTTGCTCCATAAAAATTATTTGCTTTTATTTTTAATTCTTTACTTCCACCTTTGGAAAGTTAAGTCCACGATATCCCCCTTTGGGAGTTTTTATTTTTATTTTTATCCCATAATTCTTTTTATTTGCATTGTTTTAGCTTGGGTTTTGATGGTCAAAGTTCTGTAGGGATAGCAGAATGTGTTTTATTATGCTGAGTTTCGTTTTATTCCTGATTGTTACGTAAATATTTGAAATCTCCGAACAAAATATCTTTATTTTTGTTATTTGTTTTGTGTTCATCGCATGCGTTTTCGTTGTGCACTGTTTCTTTCAAATGTTATATTTCCATTTCGTATACATTGAAGGTCTTGTGAATGCATTATTTTAAGGTAGCTGATCGGATGGGTTCCATCGTTATGTTAAAATCCGGGTTATTTTCTCTCCATTTTGTTATACATATACATTGTTGTAGTTTCATTTATGAGTATTACTATAAAATATACGCGTGGAGAAAAACATATTCATCTTGTTCCCTTGCGGGACTTCTGTCGATAAATAATATAACAGTCTTGGATAATAGACTTGTACAGACCATTGTTAAAGCGTCAGACTGTTTGTTTTGTTTTGTAGTGTTAGTTCCGGATATTTGCATTTTTATATCATATCCTGCCATGGTTTCCTTGACTAGTGGACTTAATCTGTCGCTCGGTTTAATACCACCACAGATTCTTTGAGAGTGATTAGCGGAATTTAATTTGTTTTAAGTATTCCGGTCACTCTTCTTACTACAATATGGAGCCCTCATCACCATCATCATCATCGCCATCAAACGGCCTTGAATTGGTCGAGTATCGATTTATTTGCTTCTATTCCAATCTCCTTCAAACAAACTCACATCAAAATCGCTGATCTTGTGTCTAAATTAACAAAGAAATGTTAGTTGCATTCTTATTTCAACTTCTTCTGTGGGGGGAGTGAACCTTACTTTATCGATCTCAAAAGAATGAAAGGTAAAATACCAGTGAAATATTGGAGTAGATAGTATCGACTAAGAGACTACTCTCAAAAACTGCTGGGTTTGTGACTAAAAGAGGCGGCAAGGTGGCAGAATCGTTAGAACGTCAGCGAAAATGCTTTGTGGCATTTCTTCCAGCTCTTTACATTCTAAGATCAAATCCTCGTGGAGGTCAGTTTTGACTTTTCATCTTTTCCGTGTCAGTAAAATAAAGAACTGTTTTCGCACTGGGGTCGATGGCTTTGTACCTAAATTAGAGAGATTATTATTTTTAGTGTTTTTTGATTTAACTCAGGTTCGGTCTTATTTGTGACAAGATTTATGTGGGTAGTGGGTTACTACTTGTAAATTAAGTATCCCTAGCTTTTAATAGGCTTTCAAGTGCTTAGAATCTTCCTGATAAACTTTCCTACCTCTAAGAGGCAAACTTTCTGTAGAAGCTCTACAGGACATTCTAATCCAATCTCCTTCAACCATTTGTTTATATCTTTATTATCATTAATATTATTATGTATTGTCTTTGCACAGCTTCTAATGCTGGAGACGTACAACGGTGCCAGCTGTTCACTACCAGTGAACTAAATTAACACCCCTTATTTTTCGAGCACCATCCAGAGTATCAGAGCGGTTCCAAGCAGTGGTTTTCTGCAAATGCTCCACCCTTATTGCAGCCCTTATTTCTACCATGTACTTCTCAAGGTTTTTACTCACTGTTCCCAGGACTCCGACAGTTATTGGTACTACTACCACCTTTTTCAGCGACCACAGTTGCTTAACCTCCCAAGCTAACATGTCATATCTATCGACTTTTCTTTCTTCCTTATCGCTTACCTTGTTGTCAGCTGGGCATGCTATATCTATGATCCAGAATCGTTTGCTTTCTTTCTCAATTAACACTGTCTGGCTTTCTATTCTCTATCCCATGTTTGCATTGAATCATAAAATCCCATAGGATCTTTGCATTATCATTTTCGATGGTGCCAACTTTTTTTCTCTGTCAAGTCCATACTTGTGGCAAAGTGTCCAAAGGACAATCCTCGCTATATTGTCAAGACGTCTCTTAAAAGTTTTGTGGGCTTGGGGTGTACATTGACTGGTAATATGCCCTAAGGTTTCACCATTTTGTTCACAAGTTCTATACTTATTACTGTCCGATGTGTTGTCTATTCTATATTTGATGTAATTCATTCTTAGTGCTTGTTCTTGGGCAGCACAGATTAGAGCCTCCGTTTTTGGTTTTAAATAACTTTTAGTCATCCATAGCCATCTTTTTTCTCTGTCCGTCTTATCTTCAACATCCCTATCAAATTTTCCATGCATTCTTTTCTTTATCCACCTATTTTCAGTTTCATTGCTTCTCTAGTGCTTGTACAATGCTTTATTTTTGCACTCTTCCATCTCACATAAGCCTGAACTTCTTACTTCCAAAGATAGTGGTTCTGTGGCATTTTTTACATATCATGTTTTCTTCTGCTCTAATGCTGCGTTTGCATCCAATCAGTCCTTATCCTCCTCTTCTTTAGGTACATACAGTCTGTCTGTCACTTTTTTGGTGGAGTATCCCATATCTAGTCAGCGACTTCTTTGTCTTTCTGCCTAAGCAGTTTAGTTTGTTTACTGTCCATACGATCACCCCTGCTCTATATCTAAGGAGTGAAACAGCCCAGGTGTTGATAGCTTCAATCTTATTCCGCCCGTTTAATTTCGACTTAAGTATCAGTCTCAGGCCGCACAAGTACTCCACCTTAATTTTTTTCTGTCATTTCTTTCTCCATCAATTAATCCATTTCCAATAACTTCAAATTCTTATAGCCCATCTCTTCTATCTGCTTCAGAACCTCCCCCGATAGTATCTCTAGCCCATCCACACATTTGATTTTGCCACTCGTCAAGACTAGCACACCACGCTTTTTCAGTTCGAATTCCATTCTGACATCAACACTGAAAGTATACACCGCATCAACGAGGCTACTGACTTGGGATTCATCTTTACTATAAAGTTTGAGGTCATCCATGAATAACAAGTGGCTGATTTTTGTTGGCGGTTCTTGAATACATACTCAGCCTTTGCTTTCCTCAGAATCAGCGTTGGTGGTATCATGCACAGTGCAAAGATCAGTGGGGACAGGCAGTCCCCTTGGAAGATGCCTCTCCTGATTTCTATTGTCCCTAAAATTCTTCCATACGCTTTCACTTCCGTCCTCCACTTCGCCATACGTTTTCCAAGCAATCGTTCAACATTCGATGCAATAACAAATAGGTTCATACATTCCATAATCCAAGAATGTGGGATCATATCGTTACGCCTTACGATCCATGACATGGCTTAGTTAGTTTTCCTCCTCTTGCAGTCTATAAGTACAGTTCTGTCTACCAGGAGTTGATACTTGGTACCTCTGCACTTACGCTTGCAACCCTTCTGCTCATGTGGCAGGACTCCATTTTTTTCCATATCTCCGTACATTTACTCTGCGACTATTCTAGTCAATAATTTCCATATAAGTGGCAAGCAGGATGTCGGCGTTTAATTGTTTACCGTATTGCCTTTTTTGATGTTCTTCAAGCACAGCAGTGTCCTACCTACTGTTAACCACTCTGGCGTTTCTTGGTTGGCATTAAACAAGGTGTTGAGTTGTGCAGCTTTTCGTGCATGACATTCACCAAATCTTTTGATCCAGTAGCCTTGAATTCTATCTGGTCCCAGGGCTTTTCTGTTGCCTATTTTTTGCTGATTTCCTTCACATCCCTAACTGAAATGACTAGTTCTACCTGTTTTGAACAGACTCCTGTTTGTTTCAGTTCTTGTAACCATTCAGCATCCTTCTTGTGCTCTTTGTCTTTGCACCAGATGTCACACCAAAACCTTCGTCTTTCAATGGTATCTGGTTTCAACTTTTCATCCGTAAACTCTTCATTTATTTCTTTGTTGAATCTCTTCTCATCTAGTCTGAATAACCTATTGTGCTGGTATCCTGGTATCCTGGTATCCCTTCATCTTTTGGTCGTGTCTTACCAGCTTTGCTTCCTTTGCAACGAGGCGCTGTTTTAGTTCCTCCATTACCACTTTCAATGGTTTCATTTTGTTGTTTGCATACACGACATGTTGGGCTACTGCCGTTCTTAAATATGTTGACCTGGTAGCTCCTTGTTGGTAGGCATTGATCTTGGGCTGCGATGATAAAACCTTCCGTTTCTGAGTTTAAGCCAGAAGACACTAACCATTAATGGGTAAGGGCTTTGTCGACATCGGCATTATTAGCTCCCGTTGAGTATTTGCCATTGAGAGCTTTTTCTTACCATTTATCTGTAAGAATATCTAAAGCAGCAGTTTTGGCACGGGTTTTCATACGCTTGGCTTTTTCGTGCATGTTTCCAGTAGTCTAATTCTAGAATTTGTTGTATTTGGAATTCACTTAGATATTCCTTTGCCTGTTTTGTGTATAATGTTTTCTTGTGTTCATGCTTTAAGACAAGTTTTAACATCCAGTTGTCAGAGTTTTTGAGGTAGAGGTTTAGGCCAAGTGTGGAAATCTCCATTGTTAAATCCAGTTGTAAAAGTCCACGGCCACCCGGCAGGTAAAGTCGTTCTATATCTGCCTTAGGGTGGTGATTTCTATGCATCGTCAAGAACTTTCGCATTTTTCTGTCAAGATTACATAGTTCAGTAATTGATCAGTTAATGATATTGAAACCGTAAGTCACGACCGCTGTGGCTAATGTATTGATCGCTTAAATCCTGTTTCTTGGATTCAGCTTTGTCTTGAATATTGCCCTTACCCTGCGATAATATTCTTTTCTGATCCTTTCCCACATCACTGAATCTTTGATTCCATCACCTTCAAGTACCCCTAGGTATTTGTAGATCTCCGCTATGACATTTTGCTCCGATATGACATTCTGCTGGTCAAGATTAATGTTGGACGTTTCTATCATTTTCCCTTTGATAAAGTAACTTTTGCATATTTATCAAGGCCAGATTACATCCTGATACCATCACTGAATTACTTAACAATTGCTAGTAAGCCCTGTAGTTGTTGGCCATTTTTTGCAAAGAACTTTAAATCATCCATGTAAAAGAGATGATTTATATTTTTATCAAACATTTTATAGCCATAATGTTCAGCATCGAGCAATTTCGAGAGAGGTATTAAGGCTAGGCGAAAGAGGATTGGTGATAGAAAGTCACAAGGCGCAAATTCTGAACAGTAGAGATGCTCGTCCCTGAGACCCCTGAGAACAAGCCTCGTACAACCTTTGTGCATATTCAGATCTTCATGAATAATTTTGTGTACAGTTGCCACATCAACTCCAAAATTGTATGCATACTGTCTTTAAAAGCACCCGACGGTCTTCATCTAGAAAATTGTAAATTTTCTAAACCAGCTCTGATGTTTTAACGTCCCCCTTCTTTCCCCAATTCCCAACGTCACTCCCTACCTTCCCACCGTCCTTGAAACTCTTGTGCCAGCGGAAATTTTAATTCATAAGCGGCCTAGAGCATTCCATAAGTTTTTGTATTGTTTTTGCCCAATTTCACACGATACGAGCTTCCAAACGTCCCAACGGCATTCTGCAAACTAGTCAGCTGAGACAAACAGTATTGAAGATTCTGTTACGACCATCTCCTTCAATCTGGAATAACAAAAATTAGAAGGCCAGCCCATCAGATGTATAGTAGCAACGCAATGAAATTGCAATAATCTAGACCAGTCATAACTGGCTCTCCTAAAATGGTCTCAAATGGTCTCAAAGCTTCTGTAATGCACCCTGTATAGGAAGAAAATATTAGGAGTCTCAAACAACCAAACTATTACCATAAATATAAATTCTGTTTTTGCATTTTCCAT
>NC_042998.1:57521458-57526458 GCF_006345805.1 Octopus sinensis | reverse complement strand
TACTTTGATAATTAACACACATAGAAGAAACTGCATGACAGTTTTTCCAACAGTGTAGACGATTCAAGTTTATTGCTTGGTTGCGCTGAAGTTTTCCTTGGGCTTTTGTGAATAAAGCTATGAATGGGTCGGCTTAAACAAGAGGATTGGACTTGTGGCTTCCTAAATAAAACGTAGTGGCCAAAGGGACCCATCTGAAAAGTTTACTTTAAATTAAATAACGTTCTTAGACTCATTTGATTCCTTATTATGTTTGACACCAAAATGTATATTTTGCTTGTTATTAAGATAGATAGACAGATAGATAGATAGATAGATAGATAGATAGATAGATAGATAGATAGATAGATAGACAGACAGACAGACTGATAGATAGATAGATAGATAGATAGATAGATAGATAGATAGATAGATGATAAATAGATAGATAGATAGATAGATAGATAGATAGATAGATAGATAGATAGATAGATAGATAGATAGATATGTTTCTTTATTAGCCACACAGGGCTACACACAGACGGGACGGATTACAAAGTAGAGCTTTTCTTTATGGGGAGAAAAGAAGAAAAAGGTGGGGTAGGTTTTAGCGTAAAAGGGACAGAAAAAAAGAAAGAAAAGAAAAAAAGGAAAAAATAGATAGATAGATAGATAGATAGATAGATAGATAGATTGTATGGTCGTACCTATCATATAGACCTTCACTTTTAGCTACGATATTCAAATCATCACTCTCTACATTCGAAGAAACAATAAGTGCTTTAGCAGAAATAAAGAGACATTGGACTTTAGTATATGTGCAGATATGTTTTATATTTTCAATTATTAAACAATCTTATAAATAAAACCACTTTAGTGGTAATAATATGAATACACTCTTCATAATTAATTATTTTCTACCGTCAATATTTCTTTCTAATTTAGGTAAAGGACGGCAATTTTGAGGGTTAACAGGAAAGCGATTACGTCGACCCCTGTACTTGATTTGTACTTTATTTCATCGACCCCAAAGGGACAAAAAGTAAAGTTGACTCCGGCACGATTTGAACTCGGTATGGCAAGAGTAGGGAGACTGAGAGCAATTTGACGTATTGACAATTCTACCAGCTTGCCACTTCAGATACCAACTGTAAATGAAAAAGTCTATTTTTTAGTTACTTCTTTTAACGTGTAAATGCATTTTGATAGGCCTTGACAAATATCTTCGCCAAGGCTTTCAACAAATTTTTATAGAAGAATTTGATTAAACATTTTATACAGAGGTTAATTATCAAACTGTGACTGATGTTTATGTGGAATCTATAATTCATGCAAAATCATATTTATCAGGAACTAAGTAACCACACCTGAGTGGTATAGACACTTAACAAAAACAACTTTATTAGTCGCCTGAAGATTGGAACTAGTATCTCCGGGTAGCGACTACTTTAATTCAATTCAACTCTGAGTCAATATTACATTACACAAACGCACACACAAGACGAGAAAACGTTTAAGGTCTCCTTTAACTTTCGGCTTAAGTGGAATAATGACACTGCGAATAGATACCAAACTTGCTTCCGCATATAACTACTTTATAAATCTATAATGCAACTGTTTAGCACTTAAAGCAGACAATTAGATAACAGCTTTCCAAAGCATCTAAGAGATCCAGTTAAACTGACTGCAACAAAGTTGTATGTATTATAGCTACATCGCCATCGTGATATTCCGCTGTCGAACTAGTTAAAGTTTTAACTATAAGTTATAACCAGACACACACATACACTCATATGTCTTCAGGTGTTTGTGCCCACCTGTGCTCATATATGATGATAATTGTTTACGTATTTGTCATCTACACTGTTTACAGCAATACCTTACTGCCGTGGGGAAAATTCCGAAGTTTGAGAGAGGAGAAGCTTAACACTACCTCTAGAGTAAAATCAAAAACATTCTATATCTAACGACAGTCATTTTAAAACATTTGCATGAGATGATTTCTTCGTTGTAATTTACAGATTCAAAGAAAAAGTTTCAGTTAATTCTAAACCAATTTTCTACGTCATTCGACAGTGAGGAGACCATGTGTTCCGCGCTTCCTTTGTATCGTACAAGTTATAGCTATACAAGATTACAGCTTCAGAAATTCAATGCATTGAGTTTTACTGTACTTTATAATTCGCTTTAGTATTTGTTTTTGAATCTGTTTTTCTTTATGCATATTACTGTTAAATGTTTAAGGGATTAAACAGTATACAGTTGTATACGTCAAGTTTTTTCTTTCGATCAGTGTTTTCAGAATATATCCTTATCTGTAAATATCACCCACAATATTCATGGTAGTTATGCAATTTATTTATGAATAAAATGCAATTTCTCCACATTTTTTATTACTTTTTTTTATTGACAGCGTACTGCCATGCGAGATATATTTTGAAGTTTGAAAGAGAAAAATGTTTGTGTATATCCCCTACGAAGGAAGCCTAACCCGATGAGTGGGGTTTTGTAGCTCGCAATGACAGAGCTAGTGCATATGTAAGTGTGTGCCTGGTCTTCGAAAGTGAAGACGAAGTTGATTGAATTGCCAAGATAATGCACCAAACATTTGTCCACAGGCTTGTCTTCGTAATACATGGGAAATATATCGGGATGTTAATCTTTGGATTGTCATGAACTTTGAAGTACACTATGGCCAGGTTGTCAGCGCCTAGATCAGGGGTCTCCAAAGTGGTTGAGATCGACCCCTGGGGGTCGATGGGACAATTCAAGGGGGTCGATAAATGCACATATATTTAATTATTACTATTAATTTATTTTCATGTACATTCCAGGGGCTCTATGAGGGGTCAAGGTTTCCATGAACGAGTCGATGGCCTGAAATCTTTGGGGACTCCTGGTCTAGATGATCAAAAAAGATATTTAATCAGGTTGGGTCTCCATAGGCATTCGGGTTTTTATTATTCATGAATATCACAAGTCTATACAGGTATGCTTCATGAGAGGTGCAAAGAGGTAAACAATATGACAGGGAGATGGTCAAGACAGATATCCCAACTGTTACATATGTGAAAGTTGCACATGTCCTTCTGCTCTGAAGATCAAAGAGAGAGAGACAGACAGACAGACAGACAGACAGACTAACAGACAGACAAACAGACAGGCAGTGAGAAAATCGTAATAGCGTAAAAAGAACCTAGATGCTATTGTTTCCAAAAATACTATCAGTTGCACCCTCGAAAAGACTCGCCACACCTTCAGTGCCAAAACCGGGAAACAAACGACGAGAATTGGAGGACAAAAAGTCTGAGACAAGTTTTCTTGCAAGTAATACCAGCCTTTCATCATGTGACATTGGTTAACCATTGGTATATGGAGAGTGTAACACACCCTTGGAGAGATAGGAAAAAAATAAAAAAGAAGACAGAGCTAATGATCCAAATGTTTGGTGTACAAAACACATGAAAGGAACCACATCCAGCCACGGGACATGAGACGCACAGACATACGAAACGTTAGTGGACTTAGGAACAGTATTGCTCCAAACTCAACATTTGGTAATGTAAACAGGAAGAATAATAAAAAAAAATTCAAACTCGATGACAGTCGTGTCTTAAATTTTGAAGATATATATACGTACAGGTGGGGAAGTGAAACTTGGAATGTTTTGGAAGTCTTATTTTTCTCATATTACTGAGTGTAAATACTAAAATATTGTTTTCTATTTCAGGGTGGAGGTATATAGAGTTAATTCAAGCGGAGATTCTACTTATACAGTCAAGCATGTCCGCTCATGAAACCAAGAGACAACGCATTGCAGATTTGCTTTTTGCCGGGGTTGCAATTAGACGTATTACCGAGACTGTCAGGGCATCTGTGAGCACTGTTTACAAAGTTAAGAAGCGAATGCTGGACATGGGAGGCATCAAGAGAAAGCCAGGAAGTAGATGACATAAATGAAATCTATAATAATGCATTTCTTACATAATTTAAAGCCAAAATTTCGAAAGACCCAACAACAGCCATGAGAAAACTGTTATTATGGACATGAAAGTTGATCGAAAGACCATCAGAACTACTGTACACACTGATTTACAGTTGGGGGTCATACGTGAGAACCCCGAGACAACCATTGACCTATGCAATGAAAGGTAAAAGGCATGAACAGGCCAAAAAATGTGTTGCGATATCTGAAGCACAATGGAAAAAAAGATGCCCCTTCATTTTTTTTCAAGTGTGGGGAAAAGGTGGGGGCTGAAGTTTATTATAAAGTCTTGCAGTTTAAGGTTTTGCTTTGGCTGAAGTCTAACTACCTCAACGGTAAATATGTGTGTACCAAAGATGTTGCTCCTACTTATACGGTGAAGGAATTGTAGAAATTCTGCGAAGACAACTTCACCGACTTTTTGGCCTGCCAACTTTTGGTTTTCTTCCAGCTCAGACTTGAATCCCCTGGACTAAGCCGTATGGGGAAAATTGTGTGTGTGTGTGTGTGTGTGTGTGTGTGTGTGTGTGCGTGCGTGTGCGTATGGAGGCGCATGGCTCAGTGGTTAGAGCTCCGGCAGTAGGTAATGGTGAACTTCTGCTGACTCTTTCGCCACAACTTTCTCTCACTCTTTCTTCCAGCATCTTGCAGCTCACCTGCGACGGACCGGCGTACCGTCCAGGTGGCGAACCTTTACGCCAAGGAAACCGGGAAACCGGCCCTTATGAGCAAGGCATGGCTCGATAAGGAACAAACAAACATATATATATATATATATATATATATATATAATATATATATATATATATATATTATATATATATACATATACATATACATATATATACATAATAGAAATATTAAAATTACTAAGTCTCTCTAAAAGATAAAAAGGCAGCGTTCCCGGAAAATAATAGTTATCGCCATACTAATATGGCATTCTTATAAAAATAAGAATAAAGCTGTCCGCTTATTAGCTCCATGAGGCCATCGCCTTAAGTTAGCTATTTGATACACAAACTGTATCCATATAACC
>NC_042998.1:57486458-57518958 GCF_006345805.1 Octopus sinensis | reverse complement strand
CTTTATCTCCTGTCTTTCTCGTATTCATTTGATACAGTTATACCTCGGTTTACGAACCCTCTAATCACGAAGAATTCGTGCTTTGTATATATATATATATATATATATATAGATATATAATATATATATTATATATATATATATAACTTAGAATACTTAGAAAGGTTTTTGGCCAGTATTGGCCCAGGCCATGTCTAACTTAATAGCACCACCTGGCGAAGTCTTTCAGTTCAGGATTTGGGCACCAAGGCCCATTCGAGCAGAGAGTTATTGTTTGCGGAGACATATCCGGGTGTGGGTGGTTTGTCCGGTACTGTTTGAAGGAATTTGTCCAAAGACTTCTTGAATTTTGTGTGGTCAGTTTCTTTTTGACGTGTCCTGGTGTAATGTTGAAGAGAGCGGGTCCAATTGAGGTGAAATAGTTGTGCCGTATTGTCGTTATGTGATGCGATTTAGATTTTTGTTGTGGACGGATGGCACGTGGTCCAAGCCTTGGATGCATTTTGAAGGTGATGCCAACATCATTCGGACAGTGCTGATGGAATATTTTCCACATCATACAGATAATGTAGCGTTCACAGCTTCTCTAGTCTACCCCAGTAGTCAAGGTCTGACATGCCATCTATCTTTTTTGTGATTGACCTTTGGGGAGCTTCAATTCTCATAATATTTTGTTTTGTGTAGGGAGACCACAGTGGACAGCAGTATTCAAGGTGGGGTCGGGCAAAAGTGGAGAAGAGAAGGATAATAGCGTGGGAATCTCTCGACTGGAAGGTTCTGAGAATCCAGGAACACATTCTGCGGGCCATGTCAACTTTGCTGCTTATATGTGTAGCCCAGCTTATGTTGTTGTCCACTGTTACTCCCAGGTCTCTGATGTTGTTGGATGCCATGAGAATTTCTCCAGAAGGAAGAGAGTATGGGAGTTTCAGAGCGTCCTCCCTTCCAAAGTGGATCAGTTCGAATTTGTCTTCATTTAGCAACATGTTATTCTTTTCCGCCCATTGGACAACAGCCAGTAGGTCTGACTGAAGGTTTATTCGGTCATCCACGCCATTGATGACCTTCTGGAGCTTGGAATCATCAGCGAAGGTTCTGATGTTGCTGTGTTTGATGGTGTCAGTAATATCATTTATGTAGATGATGAAGAGAAGTGGGCCCAACACAGTGCCTTGTGGGACACCACTGCTGACTTTGGCTGGGCTGGATTTGACTCCTTCGACTACAACATGTTGGGTTCTGTTAGAGAGGAAGCACTTGATCCATTGCAGCAGCTTTCCAGTGACACCAATATTGGACAGCTTTCTCAGAAGGATCTTATGATCAACCCTGTCAAGGCCTTGCTGAAATCAAGGTAGATGACATCAGTGTTGGAACCCTCTCCCAAGGCTCTCAAAATGTCATCAAAATGATGCAGTAGCTGCGTCAGGCAATCTCTCCCATTACGGAATCCATGCTGGTTGGGGTTCAGCATATTATGACTCTCAAGGAAGTGAGTCATACGCGATCTCAGCACCCTCTCAAATACCTTGATGATATGAGAGGTGAGTGAGATTGGACGGTAATTCACGGCAAGCGATTTGTTTCCTTTTTTGAAAACTGGGACAACAGACTGGGATAGAAGGTCTTCTGGTATATATCCAGCATCAATGAGTTCCGCCACAGATTGGCTAGAGGGGGTGCAAGTTGGTTTTGACACATCTTCAAGACACAAGCAGGGAACCTATCGGGACCTACTGCTGAATTATGCTTCATTTCCTTTATTGCTGCTAAGACATCAGGAGCGCCAAATGTTATGTCCGATAAAGTGTATTGGGGAGTAACATCACTGATACAGCCCAGATCAGTCATATCAGGATTGCTGAAAACAGAGCAATATTGTTTCTGCAATATTTCTCCCATGGTTTTGGCATTGTCTTGAAGAGTACCATTTTCATCAATCAGAGGGCCAACAGTAGAACCAGTGACTCTGTTTTTTTTGCAAATGAAAAGAACACTTTGGATTGAGTTTGATCTTCTCAATGGCCCAGGCCTCTTCAGCTCTTCGCTGACTATTGATGATAGACATCATGTTGTTTTGGAGTTTATGTTTTTTAATCTCTAGCGACGAGATGGCAGTCAGGTTGGTGTGTTGCTGTTGACAGTATTTCAGCATGTTGATCTTTTTGTTGATTCTTTTAATTTTCCTTATGAGAGATTTTCTATTTCTAGGGATTCGACACTTAGATTTGTTTGCAGATCTTAATGGGGTGTGTCTTGCACCTATGTTCGTGATGGTGTCTACAAGTGACTGCCAGGACATTTTGATGTTAGTGGGTGTGTATGTGTGCGAAGGACCAATCGACTTGTGCAAGATCATTATTGATCGCTTCCCAGTTTGCATTGTGGAAATCCATAGTGTCAAATGGATGAACAGGAGGGATGACATTTGTTTTGCATTTTGGCCAGTGAAATCTCAGATCACAGAGAACCATGTCATGGTCGGAGAGTAGGGTTTTCTCCACTGCAATATTGTGGATAGTATCAGTGTGATTGCTGAAAATTAAGTCTAAGACGTTTTTGTGACATCTCGTTGGTTCGAGTACCAGTTGGGACAAGAAGAAGTCATCCATGAAGTCAAGAAGCGATTCCACTGCCTCCCTGTCAGGGGTTGAGAGAGAAGAACCTGGCGGCAGACTGTTTGTAGACCAGTCAACCCCGGGAAGGTTGAAATCTCCCATCATTAAAATGTTGTCAGGTTGACACTGCTGAATGAAACACTTTATGCTGTTGAGGCATTCCTTGAAGCATGGTAGGGGCGTTTGGGGTGGTCTGTAGAGCCCAACTACTGTTTAGTTGTTGGTTTGACTGAATACAGCGACTGCTTCGCAGTATCCATTCGAAAATATGTTCATGGCTTCTGTTGAGAATGAATCATGGACATAAATGGCAGTCCACCCTTTCTTCTGCCAACACAATCAGCACGAATGGTTTTGAATTTTTAACTTTCACACTCGGCTTCCAAGTGGAGGTCACTAAGATGGGTTTCAGTGAGGACGAAGAAAGGGATGTGGTTTGGATGGGCCTCGACCCAGTCCTCCAGGAATCTTATCTTCCATATTGTGTATTGGTGGAAGGGCTGATGCCTTGGGCATTAAGCAGAAATGTTGAGGCGAGAGTGGATGGTTTAATTGTTTTGGTGATTTGTTTATTTGATTGCTTTTTAATGGCATGTGTAGTGGGGTAATAGTGGTGGATGGCGGTGGGTGATAGCTCGGATGTTTTTTCCAGTTCTTTTGCTAGATTCATTATAGCTAAAAATAAATATATAGGTATATATATGTGTGTGTTGTAAAGCACGATTTCTTTCTTCGCGGAAACCGAGTCTGACTGTATCTATCTATCTATCTATCTATCTATCTATCTCCTATCTTCTATCTATCTATCTATATGCCTGTCTCTCTCTCTCTCTCTCTATATATATATATATATATATATAAATATATATATATATATATATATATATATATATATATACATATGCGTGTATGTATGTATATACATATGTATGGGGGAATGTATAAGTATGTATGTATGCATGTATGTATGTATACACCAGTCACTTGTAATCGTACACACACACACTCACACACACACCGCTCTGAGACTTTTTTCCCGTTTTATAAATTTCTCTGTTGTTCATCTACACGACCGTTTCCTTCTCTCGCTCTCTCTCTCTCTCTCTTTCTCTTCTCTCTCTCTCTCTCTCTCTCTCTTTCTCTTTCTCTCTCTCTCTCTCTCTCTCTCTCTCTTCCTCTCTCTCTTTGTTCTCCTTTGAAATCCTTTTCTAGTCCCCTGTGCCATATCTTTCGTTATTCTTTATTGCAGCGCTACGTAAGTTTTCCCCAGTCGCCATGTTCCTTATCATTCGACAACTGCTCTCTTTTAATTTCTTTATCTAATTCAGCTATTTATTTAATTAATTATTTATTCATTTATCGTTTTTCGTATCAACACACCTTTTTAAAGTTTTCTCTTGATACCTACATTTCCAATCTTTATTCTATTTACCTAACTATCGTTGTTTGTATCTATCTTCCTATAGTTATATCTTTCTTACACATCCTTTCATCTCTGTATTTATCATATTTCTAGTTTTCAGTCTATACTTGTTTCGATTGTCTCTAGACGGTGCTTTTTCTCCCCACTCCAGTTACACCTTCTTCTACCTCCATCTGACAAGATGTCACAAGGCAACCCCTCCTTCTTTCTCATGCTGCTAATTCTTTTTCGAACTGACTGTTCCCCTGATCAGTCACTTCTTTTTGCAGCTTCTGCTATATTTCAACGCTTAGGTCGCATGGCTCAGTTGGTAAAGCATCAGGCTCGCAATCATGAGGTAGTGGGTTCGATTCTTGCATGGGGTTGTGTTCTTAAGCAAGATATTTTACTTCACGTTGCTCAAGTTCACTCAGCTGTAGAAATGAGTTGCAGCGTCGCTGATGCCAAGCTGTACTGGCCTTTACCTTTCTCTTGGAAAATATCGGTTGCGAGGAGAAGGGAAGCTAGTATGGATGCGCAACTACTAGCCTTCCATAAAACAACCTTGCCTGGACTTGTGCCTTGAAAGGTAACTTTCTAGGTGTAATCCCATGCTCTTTCATGATTGAAGGGAGTCCTTACCTTTTCACATATCTTCTTCTACAAGGTTGAAAGGTACACTACATTTCCTACGAGCATTACTTCGCACAATGTCTTCAGTTTATCACTTAGTCCAAAGTCATCCTACGTATATGTTTGGACGTTGTCTCATCCTGTATTTTTCCCATTTTCTTTACAACTTATCTATATTCATCGTTCGGTCTTCCGACGTTATTTTTTCAATAACTGTTCTTCAGACATTTTCTCTTACTTGTTTATTGCGCCGTTCGTTTATCTCCCTACGACATTCGTAGTTGAGACCCCCAAAATTCACAATATTATCGAAAAGTGCCAAAATGATATTAGATCGACTGATGACGGATGGAGCGGGCGTATATCCGTTTGTGTTATATACGTGTGTGTGCGCACGCGCGTGTGCGTGTGTATATACAGAGATTAGTGTGTGGGTGTGTGTGTGTTAAGGAAAACTGCGGTTTATTACACTTTATTTTTCAGCTGGAAAGTTATTATCAATCGGAATACGATTTCAAGTTGCTTCCAGAAACCCTTGAAACCCTCATGGTGCACAAGTTTTCTCTTTCCAAATTTGGCAAAAGTTAATAACCCCCGCGCGAGCACACACACACAGTAATCTGCGTGTCGATGTATGTCCTTGTGTGAACGTTAATAAATCTGCATGATGGAAAGTTTCATGTACGATAAAAGCCATTCTAACCCTCTTGATAGGATCATAGCAAGGCCACGACTTCTAAACAAAACATGGCTGTTTTAGAATAATGAATCACATCGTCGAACCGGTAGTTTAACCATTGGTAGGTGTTAAAACCTACTAACTAGAAATACACCAGCAGTGGCATGACTATGTCAAGTGATTCGAGCCGTTTAACATGGAACCGCTTTAATCTTTTATCCTTAGTGTACCTGCTTTGTAAACCGAAGCTGGAACAAACGAACAATAATGACAGCACCCAATTTACACTTTGGTTGTTGTTTAGCACCAGCTAAGCCCTGGAATTACGTGCAAAGACCTGATATGACAATCCAGACATTAAGGCAGGAGTGGCTGTGTGGTAAGTAGCTTGCTTACCAACCACATAGTTCCGGGTTCAGTCCCACTGCGTGGCACCTTGGGCAAGTGTCTTCTACTATAGCCTCGTCCCGACCAAAGCCTTGTGAGTGGATCTCGTAGACGGAAACTGAAAGAAGCCCGTTGTATATATATGTTTGTGTGTGTGTGTGTGTGTGTTTGTGTTTGTCCCCCCAACATCGCTTGACAACCGATGCTGGTGCGTTTACGTCCCAGTAACTTAGCGGTTCGGCAAAATAGACCGATAGAATAAGTACTATGCTTACAAAGAATAAGTCCTGAGGTCGATTTGCTCGACTAAAGGCGGTGATCTAGCATGGCCGCAGTCAAATGACTGAAACAAGTAAAAGAGTAAAAGAGTAAAATACCAAATATATTAAAAAAAAACTATATCTAAAGATTTACGGAGATGTACCTGCATAGCAAGTGATTTGATCTGAGATCGTGTGCTGAAACGAAAACAATTGCAGCGTGGAAGGTGTTTGTAAGCCATTTAAGAAACACACAAAAGCCGTTCGATTCGCTTCAACATTTCAGTTTAATTTGTCAAAATATTTTCGTCGCTTTAAGACCGCGACCTGTTCACTGACAAAAATCCGTGCAGCATCTGAGAAAGTAACAGTTAGTTCATTATATATATGTACGTATGTATGTGTGTATGTATGTATGCACGCATGTATGTATGCATGCATGTATGTATGTATGTACGTACGTGCGCCTGTGTGTATGTATGTATGTATGTATGTATATGCACGCATATATTATTTTTTTAAGCATAGAACAATAAATATTTAAGGAAGTAAATATTCTTTCGCAAATAAAAAGCATTTGAAACCAAGTGAATGAGCCCGTAAATAGTTTAGCTGTCTTATTTTCTCTACAGTGAATTTACTTTATCAAAATGATAGTCGCTTTACGACTAATTTTAATTTTCGTTCGAATTATCTTCACTTGTGAGTTCTTTTGATATTATGTTATTCAATTAAGTAAAATGAATTTGCAATAATAATTATAAATATCAAAACACAAATTCTGAATCTCATAGAATATTTTCCATAAAATTTATTAATCCTTGAGATTTTTTTTTTTTTTTATCAGTCTACTTGACTTCCGTAAAATTCGTTTTCATAATGTCTTAGAAAGTCAGAAGCACTGTCAGCTGTCATTCATGATGTTAATGTTAGTCTCCAGGGTTACACGAATGTTGTTTACAGTTTGTATTGAAAGAATTTATTTCAGAATGTCATTCAGTATGTGTGTGCATCTCTCTCTCTCTCTTTCTCTCTCTCTCTCTCTCTCTCTCTCTCTCTCGCCATATATATATATATATATATGTATATATATATATATATATAAATACATACATATATATGCATATATATATATATACATATATATATATACATATATATATACACACATATATATAATATATATATATATATACACATATATATCCATATATATACATATATATGTACTTTTAAACATCACCTATACATGTGCATATATGTGTGCCCGTGCGCGCGCGCGTGTGTGCGTGCGTGAGTGTGTGTGTGTGTGTGTGTGTGTGTGTGTGTGTGTGTGTGTGTGTGTGTGTGTGTGTCTTTTCTGTTTTCCTTCAACTGATGTAAATTTTATACAGTTTCCAAAAAAGGATACGACAAAATTAATGTAATATATGAAGTTTCCAAAAGCATGTTAATATGGCCAATAGCTAAATTTTTCAGAGTTGCAATACAGTGGTTTCGAGCTATAAATACGTACTCTGGATTACAAGCGTTTATTGACGGAAAATATTCACTGATTTATAACTGATTTCTGTAACTGGTATAACTGATTTCTAGTAAAGGCCCAAGGCCATACATTTTGCGTAGTCGTGCAGTCGTTTAAATTGATTTTGTATTAGAAGGCTATTTTATTTTATCGACCATCGGAAGGACAAAGAGCAAAGTCCAACCGAGGTGGAATTAGAAGGCAGAATATGAAGGAACGTAACTATATACTGTAGTATTTTGTCCATCGCCCTATCATTTGTCAATCCAGCATACTTATAGCAAATTTATTGGCTTGTAAGATTTGGAATGTTGAATTTACTCCTCAGCAATCCTGACGAAAGTAAATTGAAGCTGTAATAAAGTAGAAAATAAATTCCTTACATGTCGCGTTTAACTTTGCCAGTAGATTACGGCCTGAATTATCCTTACTGTTTGTAATTGATACTTTATGAGCATCGCAGCACGCACATGTAATCGCAAAGCTATCCTCAGTTCCGAAAATGCAACCAAGAAGTAGCAGATATCCTTACAGAAAGTGCTACTTGACACATTATCACGTCATCATCATAAAATCGTTAATTTTATGATATTCTAAAGAAAATAGAAAATCATTCTGAAAATATCACTTTGACCTTAAGGTGCTGTTATTTTCTTCTTGCTAAAGGTGAACGAAAGATTTAATGGAAATGTCAACTTAGTTTGTAAGGAGAGTTCCACTGTTATTGAAACGTTACACACTTTGACTATTAAAGTACATTCCTCCGTTAAACTGGAAACACATTTTTGGTCATTTTTTTCTTTTTCTTTTCTTTCTTTATCGCTATCGATATTGTTGTTTTGGAGATGTATACCGAAATCATTCAGCATTGAATAAGTATATTGACATTAAAAGAAAGTGAAATACTGTAATTGGATTTATCTACTGTTAATATTATTATCGCAATTAATTTGGTAATTCCTTCAATCAAGAAATCAAAGATATTTGTTGATAATATTTACTTCGTTTTTATACTTTATCTAAACACCTTCAAATGTTACTTTTTTTTCGGACAGTCGTCACTTACAAGAAAGTATAGCAAGCTCATTTAATTTGGAAATTCTCATTAGATTTACTTACAACAAATATTTCCCAGTAGAAATTTGCTTGATTTTAAGTTCGCATCGAATTCGTTGAATATTCTCAATGCAGATGAAATGCAAAACTAATTTTCGTTATTTGCTTTTCAGAAAGTCTCAGTTCTTGTTTTTATTCTTTTATTTTTTATTTTTCATTAATCCGAAACCGATGTAAAATGATTCTTTCGGGTTCATTTGCATGTCACTTATTTTCCGGATGATTACCAATGTTTTATATTAGAAAACATTAAGGCCAATCGATTGTCAGAATCGTTAGTGCCGGAAAACATATTTGCTGCAATTTTCAGTAGTTTAGGATTGAGTTCAAACCCCACAGAGGTTATCATTGATTTTCCTTTCTTCATTCTTCCGAGGTCAATAAATCAAAATACCAGTCGATACGATCGATCCCGATCAAACTGGGATTGGTTGTATCGATTAACTTTTTCCGCAAAAGTTGCTGGCCTTGAGCCTAAATCAGAAAAACTATTAACAAAATGTTTCACTTCAAATTACAGTATATTCAGCTCGTTCGGTCGTCGCTGTATTTCTTCGCCGCCTCAGACGTTGTCCGCCGGCCCGTTTTGGCGTCGGAATGTCGCACGAGTTTGTGACGATGAGAAACCGCACACACATTTACATATATATATATATATATATATAGTAATGATTATTTGGTACTATTTGTATTTCTCTCACTCAGAGATTTAAAATAAGTTGTTTCTCTCCCTCTCCCCCTCTCTCTCTCTCTCTATATATATATATATATATCATACCACTTTTTTCCTCCTTTGTACGGCCACAACTTGAATACTGCTGCCCACTGTGGTCTCCTCACACAAGACAAAACATCTCCAGAATTGAGTCATTCCCAGAGGGCTCTCACTAAACAAATTGAAGGCTTGGCTGCTCTCGATTATTGGGATCGCCTTAAAGCCTGGACACTTTACTCCCTCCAGCGTCACCGTGAGCGGTACATCATTTGTACGATGTGGAAAATATACCGCCAACTTTGCCCAAACGACCTAAACATTAGCTTCAAGGTTCATCCAAGACTGGGACCACGGGATACGTCCCCTGCCCAATTCAAGATCACAACATACATGTACACTGCACATTATTTCTTTTCCTCAAAGGCCCTGCCCTATTTAACATTGTCCCGAGGGAGATCAAAGAGGAAAAGGATCCCATCAACTTTAAACAGAGTCTGAATAGTTCCTTCAAAGAATACCAGATAAGCCACCCATAATTGGATACAATCCCCCAACAAGAACTCACTACTTGAACACAAAACTGGATACAACTCACCCAACAAGAACTCACTACTTGAACAAAACTTGACTTAAACAAACTTGACTTAAACAGGATTGAATAATCCTATCAGGTGGTGCTATTAAGTTAGACATGGCCTGGACCAATCTTTGGTCGAAACATATCTAAGTTTATCTAAGTTTATATATATGTATAACTATATATATATATATATATATATATATATTATATATCCGCCCATATCTGGCACCTTAAAGGAACTCCATCCCCTTCAGATCAAGTGGAGACTACTACAGGAGGGCGCGTCGTCTTACACAGGAGGCCATACCTGCTGTGAATTGCATTTCTGAGAGCCTGGAGACCTTGTTCGCCAAAGGCCCTCTCCTCAACAGATCTCGGAACACTCCCCAAAACTGTATGCACAAAATTTATGCAAACTACAAAAACTACAGACCCACCCGGCAACCCGATTGACGATACGCCACCCACACTGTTCCTTCAGCACCCCCAATTACCTTCTCTCCTAAGACTATATACATATATATATATGGATGTGGGTATGTGTATATGTGCACATATATGTATACGAGTGCATATATGTATTTGTATGTGAGTGTGTGCAACTGTGTATGTACATGTGTATGTGAAGGCGTGTATACGTGTGTATGAGTATATGTGTATATGTTTTTGTATGTGTATATATATATGTGTGTATATGTATGTGTATATATATATGTATATATAGATATATATGTATGTGTGTATGTATATATATATATGTGTGTATATGTATATGTGTATATGTGCATATGTGTGTATATATGTGTGTGTATGTATTAATGTATGTGTGTGTGTACACGAATATATATTTATGTTTAGGTATATGCATGTGTATATGTTTATGTATGTGTATATGTACATATATGTATGTGTATAAATGTAGATATGAATATATGTATGTATATATGTATGTATATATTTTTATATATATATAGATATAAATATGGGTATGGATATGAATATGGATATGGATATACATATGTATGTGCTTATGTGCGTGTATCTATGTGTGTGTATGTATGTATAGGTGTATATGTATATATATGTACGCATGTGTGTTTTTATGTATATATATATATATATTTGCTATTACCCCAGTGCACCAATTCCCCACATTGCTGCCACTAACACACACAAAAAATCCAAGCCCCCTACAACAGTCAAAACCAGCCACTACACTAACCTCTACATTCCTACTCAATGCACAAGGTGTCAGCCCTTCCATCAATGCACAAAAATGGAAGGTCCAATTCATTGAAGACTGGGTTGGTAACCATTCACACCACATCCCTTTCTTCATTCTCACTGAGACCCACCTTGACAACTCCCACTTGGAAGCCGAAGTGAGAGTGAAGAATTTCACAACCATCCGCGCGGATCGTATCGGCAGGAGGAAGGGTGGAACTGCCATTTTCCTGCATGATTCATTTACAGCAGATGGAAATAGTATATTCTCCAACGGCTACTGTGAATCAGTCACCGTGCACAACAAAGCCAATGACCTGACAGTAATTGGGCTCTATAGGCCGCCCCAAACACCCATACTGTGCTTTAAAGAATGCCTCAACAGCATTAAGTGCTTTATTCAACAGTGCCATTCTAGCAACATACTCATGATGGGAGACTTCAATCTACCTGTGTTGACTGGACTACAAACTGTTTGAAACCAAGCACTCCCGCCTCAACCGCTGACAAAGAAGCAGCAGAGTCACTTTTCGACTTTACGAATGAGTTTTTCTTGTCCCAACTTGTCCTTGCACCAACAAGACATCAGAACATTTTGGACCTAGTGTTTAGTAACCACACTAACACTATACATAACGTTACAGTGGAAAAAACCCTTCTTTCAGACCATGACATGGTTCTCTGTAACATGAAATTCCACCAGCCGAAAGCTAATCCTAGTGACCTTCCTCCAGCCCCCCATTTGACAACGTGGATCTCCATAAAGCCAACTGGGATGCAATCAGGAACGAGCTATCAATGTTGACTGGTCCTTTACACATACACACATCTCCACACAACCATAAAACATCTTGGCAGATCTTTGTAGACACCGTCACAGACATATGTGCAAAACACTCCCCACCAAGGACCTGTGAACAAAAAGTGCAGAATCCCCCAAAACAGAAAAACCATTATCAGAAAAATAAAAAGAACAAACAAAAAAATTAACAAACTAAAGTACTGCCATCAGCAACACACACATTCGACGGCTATCGCACTGCTTGAATCCAAAAAATAAACCTCCAACAATGCATGAAGACCCTCATCAATAACCAAAGATCAGCTGAGGAGAAGTGGGCCATTGAAAAAATCAACTCAACCCCAAAGTGTTCTTTTCATTGCGAGGAAACGCAGGGTCACTGTCTCCACTGTAGGCCCTCTAATTGACGAAACTGGCACTCTCCAAGATAATGCCAAATCCATGGCCGAGATACTGCAGAAACAATACTGCTCTGTTTTCAGCAATCCTGATATGGCCGATCTGGGCTGTATCAGTGATGTCAACCCCCAACACACTATATCGGACATAACGTTTAGTGCCTGATGTCTTAGCGGCGATAAACGAAAATAAAACACAATTCAGCAGTAGGCCCCGATAGGTTCCCTGCTTGTGTCCTGAAGGTGTGTCGACACCAATTGCATCTCCCCTTGCTAATCTGTGGAGAAACTCACTGGATGCTGGCTATATTCCAAAAAAACTTCTGTCCCAGTCTGTTGTCCCAGTTTTCGAAAAGGGAAACAAGTCCCTTGCAGTGAATTACCGTCCGATCTCACTCACCTCTCATATCATCAAGGTATTTGAGAGGGTGGTGAGATCTCGAATAACCTATTTCTGGAAAGCAACAGACGGCTGATCTCCAACCAACATGGGTTCCGTAATGGAAGGGACTGCCTAACGCAGCTCCTGCATCACTTTGAGGACATTTTGAGAGCTTTGGGAGAGGGCTCCAACACCGATGTCATCTACCTTGATTTCAGTAAGGCCTTCGACAGGGTCGATCACAAGATCCTATTGAAAAAACTATCCAACATTGGTGTCTCTGGAAAGTTACTGAAATGGATTAAGTGTTTCCTGACAGACAGATCTCAACATGTGTAGTTGAAGGGGTAAAATCAAGCCCAGCCAAAGTCAGTAGTGGCGTTCCGCAAGGCACTGTGCTGGGCCACTTCTTTTCATCATTTACATTAATGACATTAATGACATCATCAAGCACAGCAACATAAAAATCTTTGCAGATGACTCCAAGCTACAGAGGGTCATAAATGAGGCGAGTGACCGGACATGCCTTCAGTCAGATCTACTGGCTGTTATCCAATGGGCAGAAAAAAAACAATATGCTGCTGAACGAGGATAAATTTGAGCTAATCCACTTTGGAAAAGAGGATGCCCTGAAACTCCCATACTCCCTTCCTTCAGGTGAAACTCTCGCGGCGTCCAACAACATCAGAGACTTGGGAGTAATTGTGGACAACAACGTAAGCTGGGCCACTCATATAAACACCAAAGTTGACATGCCCGCCGCAGAATGTGTTCCTGGATTCTCAGAACTTTGCAGTCGAGAGATATCCACACCATTATCCTTCTCTTCTCCACTTTTGCCCATCCCACCTTGAATACTGTTGTCCACTGTGGTCTCCCCAACAATACAAGGTATCATAAAAGTTGAAGCACCTCAAAGGGCAATCACAAAAAAGATAGATGGCATGACAGGCCTCGACTATTGGGGTCGACTAGAAAAGCTAAAACTCTATTCTCTCCAACGTCGTCGTGAGCGCTACATCATCTGCATGATGTGGAAAATATTCCATCAGCATTGCCCAAATGATTGGCATCACCTTTAAGGTACATCCAAGGCTTGGGCCCCGTGCCATCCGCCCAAAACAAATCGCACCTCTCATCTCATAACAACAATACGGCACAATTATTTCACCTCAATTGGCCCCGCTCTCTTTAACATTACACCAAAAACATTAAAACAGAAACTGACCCTATAGGGTTCAAGAAGTCTTTGGACAGATTCCTTCAAGAAATCCCGGATAAACCCCCTACCCCGGATATGTCTCTGTAAACAATAACTCTCTACTTGAGTGGGCCATAGTGCCCAAATTCTGACTTGAAAGACTTCACCAGGTGGTGCTATTAAGTTAGACAGGGCCTGGGCCAATAATGGCCGAAACCTATCAAAGTATCAAAGTATCAAAGTATATATATATATATTATATATATATATATATATATATATGTTATATGTATATGTACGTGTATGTGTATGTGTAAGTATAGTATTTGCATGTATATATATTTATTATTTGTTATGCATGCATGTTAATGTGTATATGTATGTGTATGTATGCTTGTATGTATTTATGTATGTATATATAGATGCGTGTGTGTGTATGTGTACGCAGGTGTATATACATATGTATATATTTATGTATGCGTATGTGATTTGTGTATATATATGTATATATGTATTTGTGTATTGTGTATGTGTATGTATGTATATATATATGTATGGACTTGTATACTTTTTATATATGTATATATATATGCGTGTGTGTATGTGTGTAGATATGCGTATGAGTATTTGTATGTGCATGTGCTTATATATATATATATATATATATATATGTGTATGTAGATATGTATATGTATATATATACATATATATATGGACTTGTAGATTTTTGTATGTGTATATATGTATGTGTATATGTGTAGATATGTATATGTATGTACGTGTACGTATGTGTATGTATGTGCATGTATGTATATATGTGTGTAGGTATGCATATGCATGTATGCATTTATGTACACATGTATGCATGCATGCGTGCATATATGTATTTATAAGCGTATGGATGCGTATATACATGCGTATGTATGTTTATATGCACATATGTTTTTATATGAGCATATGCGTTTATACATGCGGGCCGATATTTATGTGTGTTTATGTGTACTGAAGTACGTTTATATATGTGTGTTTGTGTGTACATAGTTATGTATACGTTTATGTGAAAGTGGGTACATTTATGTATGTATGCATATGTGTACTTGTGTGTGTATGTATGTATATATATATATATATATATATTATATATATATATATATATATATATATATATATCATATATGCATGTGAGAGAGAGATATATACATATGTATAAGTGGATGAGGAGGAAATGAGTGAGAGAACATGTGTGTTTGTGTATGTGTATGAGTGTGCGTGGAGAGTGTGTGTGTGTGAGTGTTTGTGTTTGTATCCGTGGGTAAAGAGATAGAAAGGAAGGGAGAGGGGAACCGGTAGATGGATTCTATCAGGCCTGCTGGAACCCTGGGGAGTTCTAGGAACTTTTGGCGTTTGTCTACTCTAGCGCCACTAAATGTGTGTCGGCGGCTAGGTAGGTCATATATTATACCTTTTATGATTTTGAAGACGGTCGAGGGAAAATAAAAATTAAAATAAAATAAGGGAGGAAGATGAGGAGAGAGGAAGAAAATATATATATATGTTTGTGTGTATGGATGTGTATATTTATATACATATGTGTAGATATATGTGTGCGTGTGTTTGCGTGTTTGCATGTATGTGTATGTGTATTTGTATATATATGTGTATGTATATATATGTATATATATGTATGTGTATGTATGTGTATGTATATATATATATATATATATTATATGTGCTAGTGTATTTATATGTATGTATGTGTGTGTCTGTATGTATATACATGGGCTTATGTATATGTATGTGTATGGATATTCGCATGTGTATGTATGTGGGTTTGTATGTATATTTATTTTATATGTTATTTTATGTATACTTATCTACTTCTTCCCTCCACTTAGTAACAACAACAACAAACTGACTAAAAGCGATAGTCTTCTAATTTACCTAAAACCCTATTCAATTATTCTATTTATTCATTTATTTACTTTACCACTGATTCTTTTGACCACTCCCCTAAGAAAGACAGTTTGTGCCCTGCTTACCCAAAAAATGTCCCCCACAACCACCCCATTAAATCTGCCTAAATGTATAAATGCCAGAACTTATTTTGACAGCAAGCTTCCTGATGATTTCTTTTGAATGGAACAGTTGTAGTCCTGTAGAAGCTCCTTCTATAAAATAAATTAATTTACTCTGCTATGTATTGAGTACCTTATTTACTGTGGTTAACCCCGACTCAACCCGGGACCTACATATATTTATATATATATATATATATATATATATATATATATATACATAAACACACATACGAAGGGTTTCCACACAGTTTCCTTTACCACATTTACTCACTAGGTATTGGTCGGTCCAGCACAATAGCAGAAACATGTACCCAAGGTGCTGCACCATGGAATTGACCAAACAATGATGTATATAGTTGTTTTTACTAGATGTTAAAAAGAAATACATTGATAAATGTGGTAGGATTGTATCAAAGAAAATAAGAACAACAAAATTTCATATTGATAGTATTTTGTCCAGAAAATATTGTTAGCATTTTGTTCCGAAAAATATCGGAAAATTTATATTTTCAGATCCTTCACGTAGGTTCGACTAAATATCATGGTGTGTCACCTTGGTTAAAGATATATATTCAAAGGAACAGTTTGGTAATCTCCTTTTCTGACCAGAAAGAAGTGGGAAACAGATTTGATTTATTAAATTTCATTTCATTTCAGGCCTTAATTGTATATTATGAAATTACTTTGATTAGTAATAGTACGTATAATAACTAAAGTACAGTTATTCAAGTCTCGGAACAGTAATTTATACCTTTCTAAAGTACAGAGATGAAATTAGCTCAATGTCGGATTCAGGTTGTATATCTAGGAATGTTTCATTTGATATGATTTTGACATTTTGCTGCATGCAATTAAAATGAAGTTATTCTCATTTGCATTAATTGATTAATTGACTACGGTGTTGGTTTTACGTAGGACATTACTAAATGTTTTGTCTCTTACAACTTTTTCAACACCGCATCAGAAAATTTTAGTTTTATTACTAATGACATTAATTATGTACGTATTGCCAATTACTACTTCTTTTAATTTTATTAACTTAAAAATGAAGCTGTAAAGGCTTCATTCTTTTTAACCTGTTAAAGTAGGTAGCCTATGGCTGAATAAGATCGATATTCGTTCAATCTTTGAAGTGAAGAAGTACAAGTCATTATATGCATTCGATTTTGGTTACACTCAGTTTTACATTTTTTTGTTGTTTTCATTATAATTTACACAATAAAAAAATAATTTTTCTTTGTTTGCATAAAAGGAAAAGAAAACGTAATATTTCATTCCGAAATAAAAGTATTTAAAAAAATCAAAAAACTATCAACTAGATTATGGTTAAGAAATAGCAGTTTACTCAAAGTAGCCACTCTCAGCTTCCACCAAGGCTTGAAGACGACTCTAGAACCTGGTGCCACTTCGAAAACCTCCTTGATCTTAGCCACCAGCTCAGACTTGCTGTTGCAGGCAAGTCGGTTGGTGTTAGTCTGAACCGTACTTTACACATAATAACTCAGAGAATTAAAGTGCCGGCTACGTATTAACTATGACTCTCAGGAGGTAAGGCAAGAATTCGATTCCTACTATTACGCATATAGCGTTCCAACAGTAGCCCTCTCTAGCCTTAGATTGATCGCAGAGTCCAGTAGTTCCACATAGCCGAAGAAATCAATTGGATGAATTCCGGCGTACGGACGCAGTGTTCTTTCGCGCTGACAACCACATAGACACCTAATTTGCGACAGCATAGTAAATGCTAAAGCATCATACACGCTTTTGAATATATATATATATATATATATATATTTGATTGACCCCCCAGTCATCAGAGTCACACAGCAGGAAGCACCACCCCTTCCTTTCACTGCCCCAGCAGCTCAATCATCATCACTGTCAACATCATCTCCTCTGCTTACTACTACTAGTACTACACCCACTATCAATCCACAAACATCTTTGTCTACCGCTATCTCATGGAATCCACCTCCTCAATCATCATCACTGTCAACATCTATTCTGCCTACTACTACTACTACTACAACTACTACTACTAATGCTATCTCAAGGAATCTACCTCCTACAGGTCAAAAAGGTCGCCAAAACCTCAACAAACTATCATCTACACCTCTCACAACTCACACACGCACTCGAAACCCCATCATTTGCCGATATTCTCTTCGCCATAGATTATGCACTGATAGAGACTGCACATTCACCCATTTACTTGGAATAAAACGCTCTATCCCCACAAACTACAACAGCCACCACCATAATATATACTCTATTACAACACCACCACAACCACCAATATCTCAAACAAGGAATCCCCAAATCTGCAGCTATTCCCAGCGAGACAGATTGTGTTTGCACAGGGATTGTCCCTTTACCCATCTCCCGGAGACTCGTCGGACAAATGATAACATAAATAAAAATAAAAGCAAAAAAACCTACGACTCCTATAGAAATAACCACTCATATAAAAATAACCACAACCACAGTCACCTACAGTTCCCTAGACAGGAAACTTCTTCCCCTTTTATATATATATATATATATATATTTGATTGACCCCCCCCCCCCAGTCATCAGGGTCACACAGCAGGAAGCACCACCCCTTCCTTTCACTGCCCCAGCAGCTCAATCATCATCACTGTCAACATCATCTCCTCTGCTTACTACTACTAGTGCTACACCCACTATCAATCCACAAACAACTTTGTCTACCGCTATCTCATGGAATCCACCTCCTCAAACATCATCACATTATAGCTAATATAATGAATCTAG
Organism: Octopus sinensis; assembly: GCF_006345805.1. Taxonomy (NCBI): domain Eukaryota; kingdom Metazoa; phylum Mollusca; class Cephalopoda; order Octopoda; family Octopodidae; genus Octopus; species Octopus sinensis. The sequence continues at coordinate 57,500,183 of NC_042998.1, read as the reverse complement.
CAAAAGAACTGAAAAAAACATCCAAGCTATCACCCACCACCATCCACCACTATCACCCCACTACACATGCCATTAAAAAGCAAACAAATAAGCAAAACACCAAAACAATTAAAACCATCCACTCTCGCCTCAACATTTTTGCTTAAAAAATATGAAGGCCGACCTAAGCCAAGAGATCCAACGAGCTATCAACAACCACCTATGCAAATCACAAGAACCACACACCCACTACCAACAAGAAAATCATATACACACAGCTCCATACAAGAACTACCCACATTGCTACCACTGAACAACATAAAACATAACTTAGAACAATGCAAACATCAAACTTCCTTTACCGCGACATCCCTGTTAAATGTATGTGGCATCAACCCATCAATTATTGCCCAAAACTGCAAGATCCCATATATAGAGAGTTGGCTTGCCGAAACGGCACATTGATTCCTTTCTTTATTCTTACCGAGACTCACCTGAACAACACCCATATGGACGCCGAGGTGAAAATAAAAGATTTCACCATTGTTCGTGCGGATCGCACAGACCGAAATAAGGGAGGGACAGCTATCTTTATCCATGACTCCTTTTCACTTGATGCCAAGGACATATTTTCCAATGGCTATTGTAAATCTGTATCACTATTCAACAAGGCCAAGGACATAATCATTGTTGGTCTTTACAGGCCTCCCCAAGCACCTCTAAAGTGCTTTGAAGAGTGCCTTAGCAAAGTCAAGTCCTTCCTTCGGAAGTACCACTCCGGAAACATACTAATGATGGGTGATTTTAACCTTCCTCATGTGAACTGGCCCACAAATATTCTGAAGTTAGGCAAATGCTCTACATCAGATAGAGCAGCAGCAGAACTGCTCTTTAATCTAATGGATGAATACTTCCTGACTCAGCTAGTGCTCGAACCAACGAGACAGAATAAAACGATCTTGGATCTGGTATTGACTAATCACTCTAGTTTCGTTCACAGTATTTCAGTTGAAAAAACTCTCCTCTCAGACCACGACATGGTACTCTGCAATTTTAATACTACTCTGCTGTAGGCCCTGATAGATTCCCCGCTAGTCTCCAGAAGGAATGTAGACACCAACTTGCAGTCCCTCTGACCAACCTCTGGAGAAATTCGTTAGACGCAGGTTATATACCGAAACAGTTTCTATCCCAGTCAGTCATCCCGGTTTTCAAACAGGGAAACAGATCCCTCGCACTGAACTATTTACCCAATCTCACTCACCTCCCACATCATTAAAGTGTTTGAAAGAGTGTTAAGATCAAGGATAGCTGACTTCCTGGAGACCAACAAATTCCTAAATGCAAATCAGCATGGCTTTCGCTGTGGCAGGGACTGTCTAACACAGCTCTTACACCATATTGAAGATGTACTCAAAGCCTTGGGAACAGGTTCGAACTCTGATGTCATATATCTTATATACATACATATATACGACGGGTTTCTTTCAGTTTCCGTGCAATGGCCATACTCGATAACGAGGGGCAGCCACCATGTATGTATGTATGTATGTATGTATGTATGTATGTATGTATGTATGTATGTATGTATGTATGTATATATGTGTGTGTGTTTGTGTGTCTATGCTTGTCTCCCACCATCGCTTGACAACCAATGTTGGTGTGTTTACGTCCCCGCAACTTAGCGATTCGGCAAAAGAGATCGATAGAATAAGTACTAGGCTTACAAAGAATAAGTCCTGGGGTCGATTTGCTCGACTAAAGGCGGTGCTCCAGTATGGCCGTACTCAAATGAATGATACAAATAAAAGAGTAAAAGAGTATATAATTTAAAAATACAAATGAAAATAGTATTTAAATAGTATTTAAATATAAATAAAATAAGATATAAAAAAAGTAAATATCTATACATATGAAAATATATAAAATGATATATACACATTTACACATATTTGTTGGCTAACCGTTGACTACTCATGAGTTCCTGCGTATTTTGACAAGTCTTATTTTTCGTCGCACAGGGAGTCCAACCATTACCCTGCTCAGCAAGCAAGCCCGGTGAGATTGCCAGTTTAGTCGCCGACTACCCGATCATGAAAACAATTTGTACTGGATTATATGTTGCCAATAACACTCAAGAGTGATTTGAAAATTATTCATCTGCACAGGTACTTCTTGTATACTAAATCTTAGTAAAATCATCGAATTGGTTGGCAGAACCCTAAAAATAAATGTGCAGCTTACTCTGAAATGTCTTAAACATATTCAGCAAAGAGCAAAAAAAAAATATTTTTGGAATGTCAGGGTAACAGGTCTGGCTCGGCAGGTGTCCCAGTCTTTCACAGGCTTGGGTCCGGTTGTTATCCTGCAACTGTAGCCAAACAATCTTAAAGAAGAAGAAAAAACATCCTTTGAAATTTGGATGTTAGAATGTCTGCAGACTTTTTGATGATAATTTAAACAAGATGCGAGAGGTTTATTGCACTTATTTCATGTAAGCTCAACAAATATTCCCTTGATATACTTGCGCTCTCTGAAATTCGCATCCCCGGTGAGGGTCAAATAAATGAACATACTAAGGGATATAGTATTTCCTGGAAAGGCCTACATGAGGGTCATCATATAAAATCTGGTGTTGGGTTTGCTCTCAAGTATTCGTTGGTATCCTCCGTTTCAGAAATTCCAAGTAGTATATCCGAAAGAACCATGTCATGTCGTATAAAACGAACCTCTACCAACTACTCGGCCTATATATCTGTGCACACCTTTCAATACCGTGTATGCCATAAGGTCTGCGAATCTGACACAGGTTTCACAAGACATTTTATGATATACAAAGATCAGAACTTAACTGCAGCTCATGGTGGTCCAAATCAGATACGCAATCTATGTAGATGTCTTTTCAATATATTGTGTGGTTTAAAAAGCCACATCAAATGCCATGATGGATTTAAGGTGTAAATACAAGAAGTGGTCAAACTCTGCATAAGAAGTAGACAACCACCATATATTAAATCTTGCATAAAATTTACATGATCATCTCTTACCATAGGGCTTTTGTGTAGGAAAAAGAAGAGAATTTTCTATATCAAAAAATAAAGTGAAGTGAAAATCTTTTATCATAGGTTTGCTGAGTAATGGCCGACCTAAGCATCTATGTTTCAAGAATGTTTCCGGCTTAAAAGGTAAAAATTGCTGTGACTTTCTATCATTACGTATTTATTTACTTTCGCGTCTTCGTGTATTTCTCAATTCATCCACCCCCTTATTTTCATGCAAAGTTATTCGTAAGTAATCATTTCAAGTACCCGATTCCAGTAAATAATCTCGCTATATATCAAAGTTCACGTCACTAGCAATGCACTAGCTGAAGCTAACACGTAAGTGCTATTGACAAGAATCACAACCATTATTTTTAAGGGACGTATTCAATCAACTGAATCAATACAAATACCGAATGAAAGACTATGTTGTTCACTGTAGATATGCAAATTCACGAATTACGTAACGTATTCCATCATATTTTATATTTTCCACCCACTTACTAGACCCGATATAGTAGACAATAATATACTGAAATTCTTCTATCTTCTACAACCAGTAAGTAATGACACATTTTAAAAATAACCATTGAAGACTCACAAAAACACCTGATTGTATGACAGGCGAGTGAATCATAAGAGCGAATAGTGGAATGAATATACAGTAACTAAAGAAAAAAAAACAAACGAAGATCTGGCTGATGAAACACTACTAAATTATCATGAACGATGAAATGAGTTGTGATATAAATCTGTTTCAGTTTTAAACCGGATCATTATTGTGTAGTCGGTTTTTCAGATGTTTACTTCTCATTCTGAGATATACACCACTATACTGCGATGTCAAGTAGATGTGTATGCCTTTCTCAACGTCATTAGCGATGTACGTTATATGTGAAACAATATCAACGGAGATGTGGATTCGCGAAAAAATTTTCGGCTTACTGGGAGTTTGACACCTGCTCTTGGGCAATAGTTGCACATAGAAAAAATATCGATTTCTCACAATAGCACGAAACAGGAAATAATACATGCTAAATTAGACAACGTTACTTACATGTTTAACAACAACTGTTTAGTTACATATCTGTTAATACAATTTCAATTGAAAGCAGTTACGCTGAAAAACTTGTTCTTATTTGTTGTAACCATGGGGTATACTACGGCCTAGGTTATTACCGAATTTGTTGTCATGAAGTTTAATCAATTAAAAGCTCTTTTGTTTCGTTTAATTTCTAGTAGTTTCCTTTTGAATAGATTCATTAAAACTTATGTAAGGAAATGTTTCTTTTATTTTCAGCAAGTTGTTTTGATTCAAATACAGAGATGGATAGACGGTAACACCGAAATCAATTCAAAATAATTCCTCGTGGATTTAATTTCAGAATTTTATATTGCGGTTCATAGAAGTAAAGGCTGTTTATCTTACGCTTCTATAAAATACGTTTTCCAGTCTAAATTTCAATATATCTCTCTCTCACAATGGAAACAACCCTATCGCTGGCTATAGAGGAAGCCACACGTGGATGTGGTCGTACAATGTATAAGAAATTGCTAATAAATGAACTTTTAATCTTAGCCTACCGTTTGAAAAAGAAACATTTTGGTTTATGTAAATTAACGTATACTATGACAAAATAAAAATCGATTGTCATGGCTGGAACGGCTTGAATTAGATGTCACATCGATAAGTACTTACCTGAGTTAAAACAACATTAATTCTAATTTAGGCACATAAACAAAAGATGAAGTGTTAGTCCAGACTATTGATCACGGCATGTACTTTATTTTATCAATGCCGATTAGATAAAACGTAAAGTTGACATCGGAGGTATTTGAACTTCAGATGTCAAAACCAGGACAAAGACCACGAGGTGTTTTACTGACCCTTTAGCTATTCTGCCAACTCACTGGCCTACAACAGAAACAATGATTGTATCTAAAAAAAGGCAGAAAGCCTGAAATTTTCCACAGAGATGTTAGTCAATTAAATCAATTTCAGTACTTAACTGGTATTTTATTTTGTCGACCCTGGAAGAATTTTGGGGATTGGGCGTATTTGAACTCAGAACGCAAAGATACGAGAGTGCAGAATACTTTTGAGGCCCTCTAGCGACCCTTGCCAGCCGACCGCCCTAAAACAATAATAATTGCTTTGAATTTAGACACAAGGCCAACGATTTTGAGGAAAACGGAATTGGTTGATACCAGCGCCCAACCCCCACCCGATACTTTGTGCTGCTGCCTCTGAAGGGAAGAAAAAGAAAGCTAAATTCGGCGGTATTCGACCTGAGAATGTAAAAAATAAGCTGCAACACATAACACAAGGCATTTCTGCCTCCCACCCCACTGCTAAGGATTTTGTCTATCCGCCATCTTGAAATAACAATAACAATAACACTGTCAATCAGCTGTCCTTTCAATACTGAGTTTATCTACTATGGATTGAGACATTAAATTTAAGAAGCAGGAAAAGAAACCACCTATTATTGACATTGCTGCCTCAATTTTAGTCTCTAACATCGGTTTATAGTGAAAACTAGTCAACAAGGAAACCTGTGTTATGTTGCTCGACATTCAAAAATGACTAGGTGCCAAATATGATAAAACTTATACATTTATATCTCAGAAAAAAGGGAACGTGAAATTATGCAGTCGTACTGGAATAATTTAGTCATATCCATTTCGTTTTCATCCGCTTTTTACTGGTTTTAGTCGTTCAAACAAATCGACTTCAGTTCTCATTTTCAAAGTTTGGGACTCAGTCTATCGACATCTTTTGCAGAACAACTGAGTACGAGGACGTAAACAAACACTGGTTGTCAAGCAGGGTTAAGGACACACGCACACACATATACACACACGCGCGCGCACACACACACACATATACGACGGAGTTCTTTCAGTTCCGGTCTACCAAATCTACTCACAATGCTTTGGTCAGCCCGAGGCTATAGTAGGAGACACTTGACCAAAGTGCCACGCAGAGGAACTGAACTCGGAATCATGCGATAGGGAAGCAGACTTCTTATTACGCTGCCATTCCACTTACATGGGTTTGGACGGACCGGGGGCTATAGTAGAAGACATTTGACGAAGGAGTCCCAAAATGGAACCCGACCCATGACTTAATCGTTAGAATGCAAGCTTGTTACCCACTCAGTGACATATAAATGTATATAACTGAATGAGGCTAAACAACAACGTACAGTGTAGCATGTTAGACTAGCAAGAGTTATGTGCTTTTCCATCTTATCTCAAAGGTGATAATAAGAAACACTGATACCGAGCTTGTTGTTCCATACAACATTGAAATAAACTACTTTTGACGAAACCTCTACATGGTGTCTCGGGCTGCTAGAAATAACAGTAAAATACAATTTCTCTCTTACCTAATCATCACAAGAAAAGGGAAGGGCTGATTATATATTGGATAGCGTACTTAGGAGACATTATACTCGAGAGGAAAAACAAAATCAAATGCTCAAAGCTCAACTGCTATTTATCTGATTCTTCATGTTTTGTGTGACGCTGGGAAAATTGTAGTTTCGATTCCTGAACTGGGTGCCGCGTTGCGTTCTTGAGCAAAACACTTCATTTCACGTTGCCCCACTCCACTCAGCTGACAAAATGAGTAACCTATTAGTCCATATGACTCGGGAAGGAACTCAGATTGTTCTATGTCTTCAAAAAAAAAAGAGAGAAGTGCTCATAAATTCTGCAGGGCTCTCGAAACAGAATTGAGGAAGGAGACTTATCGCTTCACAAAAAAGGGAAGGACACATTGCATGCAGTGTCCTTCAAATTCTCTATCTAGCCATAGATATATTACAACTGGAATGTCCTGGAACATAGGTCTCCATCAGGGCTGGCCAGAGATTATAATGACTAATTACTTTAAATATTGATTTCAAATTTTGGCTCAAGGCCAGCAACTTCGAGGCATGGGCTAAGTCGATGACATCGAACCCAGTACTCAAACTGGTACTTATTGTATTGACGAAAAGCAAAGTTGACCTCGGCGGAATTTGAACTCAGACCCTGAAGACGGTCGAAATACCGACAAAGCATTTTGCCCGACATGCAAGCGATTTGGACAGCTTGCCGCCTTATAATTACTTCAAGTATTTAAAAAAAAAATACCTTGGCTGTCGTAGAAAACTAGGTCGCTATCCGTCGCTACGCTGCTGCAAAGAAATATCTGTTACTCATGCACGTACCTTCATAAATTGTTCAATGTAAATGTGTTTTTATATATAACAAATGATTCGTTGTCTATAAGTTCAAAGACACAGGAACACACACACACACACACACACACACACACACAAACTTCGATAAAGTAAATAATATATAATCGACTTTGAATTCCGTGTTGTGTTTTGTTGATAGATTGTAATTAAGATACCTGCGTTTTAAATTATAACCTGTTATAACCTATGGTGACAACCAAATTATAACCTATGGTGACAACACTACCCACCTACCTACTACTTGTCTATCTATCTATCTTTCACACACACACAAACAAACACAAACACACTCTCTCTCTCTCTTTACTTCTCTCCTGCACGTCCTACTTCTCTCTCAACAACTTTTTCTCCTCCCTTTCTTCTAAATGTGAAGGCGCGTGGCTTAGTGGTTAGGGTGTTGAACTCATGTTCGTAAGGTTGTGGTTTCGATTCCTGGACCGGGTGATGCGTTGTGTTCTTGAGCAAAACACTTCATTTCATGTTGCTCCAGTCCACTCAGCTGGCAAAAATGAGTAATCCTGTGACGGACCGGCGTCCCGTCCAGGTGGGGAATTTCTACGCCACTGAAACCGGGAAACTGGCCTTTATGAGCCTGGCATGGCTCGAGAAGAAACATTTGTGGAGGGGCAACGGCCCAGTGGTTAGGGCAGCGGACTCGCGGTCGGAGGATCGCGGTTTCGATTCCCAGACTGGGTGCTGTGTGTGTTTATTGAGCAAAAACACATAAAGCTCCACGAGGTTCAAGCAGAGAGTGGTGGCGACCCCTGTTGTACTCTTTCGCCCCAACTTTCTCTCACTCTTTTATTCTGTTTCTTGTGTAACGCTGCGATGGACTGGCATCCCGTCCAGTTGGGGTGGGGGGAACATATACGCCATACAAACCGGGAAACCGGGCCCATGGCCTGGCTAGGATTGAAAAGGGCGCATAAATAAATAAAACTTCTTCTAAATATATTGAGTTGGCAGAAGCTGGCAGAAGCGTTAGCAAGCCGGGCGAAGTGCTTAGCGGTATTTCGTCTGCCTTCATGTTCTGAGTTCAAATTCCGCCGAGGTCGACTTTGCCTTTCATCCTTTCGGGGTCGATAAATTAAGTACCAGTTTCGCTCTGGGGTCGACGTAATCGACTTAATCCGTTTGTCTGTCCTTGTTTGTCCCCTCTATGTTTAGCCCCTTGTGGGTAGTAAAGAAATATATATTGAGTTTACTTTTGAAGCGAAAGAAAACTAGACGATACCGTCACAGCAAAAATTTCTATAAAATTCGTTTAGTGAATTAGAGAATTAGGATTTGATCGCATTAGGTTATTATTTACTTTTTTTTTGCTTTTAATTTTAATAAGTGACAATTATATTCATAGATGAAATAGATTTATGAAAGAAAACACATAACTTAATATTTTTGTTAATGCTAATCCCACTAAAGCAAGAAAATAGATACTTTGTAGTTCTTTTTTAAAGATGGACTTATGGATCAATAAATGCAAATGGTGGCATGTTCGTTAATTATGTTAACGTCAATAGAAGCTAATATAAAAGAAAATAAAGCGTCTGTTGTACAGCCGACAGTAATCTCCATGACACCCAACAACGCATTAACATCTATGCGAACCATCAATCAACTTATAACGAAGTTAACAAAACGAGGAAAATAAAACAAAAGCGAAACATAAATAGAAAAGACCTAAATGAATGGAGAACGTACTAATTATCACAGACTTTTACTTCACTAAGTTATAAAAGAACAAAAATATGATCTGAAACAGACAATGTTTTGTAATGTGGCTGAGTTAGAAACTTTTAAAAAAATGCAACACAAAGTGTAGTTCTATCTATAACAACAGCCGCTCAAAAGTATGCTGAAATAGATTCTTTGTGTGGTAGTTAGTTGTTTATGATTTTACTTACATTTTAATTTAGCTTTTTATTTGTAGAAGATAGAGGTTGTAATAGGTTAATTACAAGGGTACCGAAATATTATATAAGGGAAGGGGTAATTATAAGTTAATTAGATCTGTTTTCATGGATTCTGGCGTGACCTTGTTTGACATATTAAGTTGTCTATACATCTATTATAGAGCTAATAAAAAAGAAGCTGGCGTTATGAAGATGAAACAAGATCAATACAAAATATATCGATATATATATATATATATATATATATATATATATATATTATATATATATATATATATATATTTATATGTATGTATGTATGTATATATGCAACACAATGAATACACACGTATATACCCTAATGTATATACAGCGATCTCTACATAGATACAGGCATACATACATAAATACATATATTCATACATACATACATACATACATACATACATACATACATACATACATACTTACGTACATACATACATACATACATTTCCAAGAATATGTATAAACAAAAGAATCAGATGAGATTGGCTGAATGAATGAGTGATGAAAGATAAAAAATGTAAGAGAACAGCAAGGACAGGTCGATAATGAGACTGTCGTCTGCACGAAATAAATCCGATTAGTCTTTACATTGCTCATTGATCAACTCTCTCTCTCTTTCTTTCTCTTCATTTTTTAATCAATCTAATAGCTCGGTTGAAGCAAAAGGCTACAAATTCAAAAATATGTTCAGAAATTCACCCACTCCACCATGGCTATCCGAAAAATGATATTTATTTAGGAAATTGTTACGTTTTTAATATCTTTAATCCTTTATTTGCTTCAAGATATTAGAATGCGACCATGCCGGAGCATCATCTTGAAGAATTTTGGTCGATTGAATCAACCCCAGTACTTTTTTCTTCATTTTTTTTTGGGGGGGGGAAGAGTTAGCGAAATTTTCATTTAGTGATTGTGCGAAAGGTGGAGATGGAGATCTCAGAATATACGAAAAATATAAAGTAGGCATAAACAAAAAGAATTCCTTTGTATTCTTAACCAATTCCAGATACTAAATCAATATTTCATTCTCCCGCTAGCATGAATTATTTTGCCATATTCGATTTTAAAAAATATCTCATCAGATAGAAATATGTTCTGAGTTTAATCTACTTTAACATAAAATCGACGCTTTCTAAGAGCTAACAGTTTTTAAGCGTAAGGAAAGATAGTTTTCCTTATAAGAATTTGTAAATGAAATTTTCCTCTGATTGTATCTTTTAGAGAAAAAGAAAACTGCTGTCAAATAAGTGAATTTGAATAGGTACTTTAGAATTGTCTAGACTAAAATGTTATTAATCATTTTGTCAACATCATGTTAACAAGTCAAAATACAGTAAAATTCTAACGGAAATTTCGTTTGTTATTCATTTTATTTAGCATTACACTTTGTGAACAACGACGTCGGTTACACGCTTCGAGTGGATCAGTCATTGGTTCACAGCATTTGAGATTGTAAAAGTGAAGATATTGTTTGTACAAATTGCTTGGAATAAATACTGTAAGGTACTTCTTCCTATAGCATTAGATTATTGGTTTTCTCGCCGATATTTACTCTCTTCGCTGAAAGATGCTCACACAAGGATTATAATATATACAGCTCTATAATTTTAAAGGAAATCACTGGCCCAATATTATAGTTTCGTACGAATATCTCCTCAGGGATTCAAAGCCCGATTTAATAGATACGAAGATATATTCTAACGAAACCTATGGCATCAGATTTGTATAGTTGTATGTTAGATCTCAATTTGTGCCTCTATACGAAAACTATGTATTGAAATCATTATGTTTTACAAGACAATAACGTAACAGGACGCACTTTTTAATTTCTGTGGATTACTTATCAATATTGCTTTTTAAATGCATATGTCATATTAACTTAAATAATTATCTGTTATTTTTTATGTCACTTTTTAGTTTTTAAATAAAAGTGATAAAAGTGGCGACGTTCCAGAAGGCGAAAGAGAATGCCACGTGACTGCTTTTATTGAAATATTGAGGTAAACATAAGCACACACACACACACACATAGACATATGCATCATGCACGCATTTGACACACATATTAGTAGTAGTACTGATTGTGTTAGACAAAGAACTAGAATAATGCATGAAATGGAAGCGGTAACATGTAGGAAAGATTTGTCAGTGGAGCCTGAGATAAAATCGATTGCATGTTGGTTAAACTTACGCATCATATTACTTTCTATAATGGACAGAAGACCATCAATTTGGTGGGGGTGTGATTAGTCGGTTAGAACCACTCCATTGTTCAACTGGTATTTATTGTACAGACGTCAAAAGGATGAAATGCAGAGTCTACCTACGAAGCATTTGAACTCAGAACATACAACCGGAAGAAAAGCTACTAAGCATTTTCTCCGGCGTGCTAAGTATTCTGCCAGCTCGTTGCCTTAGCCTTCACCACCATATTAATCTGTCTGCGTTAGACGCAGGTTCAGTTACGCTTTAGATATTCACTTGTCGGCTTAAATTATTCCAGAGAATAAGTAAGCAACTACGGCTATGCATTTTGAGAAGTGTTACTCGATGAAATGAGTTCAATACGATTCTCTTTATTATTTTATCAACCCCTTAGATCATCTCATAGTCAAATTGGTTTTACATTCATCAGGGGTCAATAAAATGAAGAGCCAGCCAAGTACTGAGGTCGATGTAATCAATTAAGCCTCTACCCACGTGTATATTTAGAAATATTTCATCAACCACGGAAATAAGGAAGTAAAACAGTAACCGTTTACCACGTGGGTCTTGAAATAACCCTTCATGGGAGAAATTTAGCACACTTGTCAAATTAAAGCTTTATTCGCTGCATGCAGCAGAGACAGCATTAGATAAAATTAGTCATCTGTGGTACATATGTAATGCAATGCATTAAGAACGGTAAATTAACTGCAGTATTCGTCCAGAGATAATCTTTCGTGGTGTCTCCACAGGTTATTATATACTTGTCATCCGTTCATGGGGCTAAAAAATATGCATAGCCTAGTTTTACATTACCGGAAATTGTAGGGTTTAATATTAACATATTATGGAGGATAGAAGGAACAAATTGAATGATCTTTTTTGTGGTTGCACTTTCGCCTCGAATTATCAGCTAAATATTCATGAAATCGACCACTATCATTTTAAAGAAGGACCATATAAGATGATGTATTAAAGACATATCTCTAAAAAGAGATGCGTGTTAGGCTGGAATTCCTCATAGATAAGCCGGTTAAATTTAAACTAATATTATAGGACAAGAACGACAATTAGATTGTTTGGTTATACCCAAATGAAATAGAAGACTTAATTGAACCGTTGGGGTTATTGCTTGGCTATTGGATCATTGACTGAACCTAGGTGTACAAAATAATTTACGACTATTTGGATTCTTTTCGAAGCTTGAAAGATTGTTTTCTGAGTCCATAAAAATAACTTTATTTTAGCTTGTTGCTCTTCAAAATTTTTGAAAATGCTAGAACTGGCATCAACTTTATAAAGTTCTGAGTAAAGAAACTAACAAAAACGTATATTGTAGGTTGTGTTTCATAGTCGAATGATTAGGTTTCAAGTATTTACGTAACTGATAGTGAAATTACCAGTAACGTACGACGTTAAAAAGCCATCCTGTCCGAATTATTTATATTCGGAACAGTAAGACAAGAATCAACACAGAGACAAACACCCATTTGTCATGTTACCTGTACAACTAAATAATCAAGATAATCGCAGGAGTTTCGCTGTTGCATTCTCTATAGTAAAACAGTTCCAATTTCATTAATAATCTTCCAAGTGCTGTGAAAAAGGTGGAAACATATATTAAGTTTATATTTCGGCATTATTACTGAAAAAAATGACTAAGTAGATCAGTAATGAAACGACTATTCAGAAAATTTTCCCTATGATTTAGATTGTGATCGGAAGTAAATATGGATAACTAGTGAGTAAATTATCAAGATTATATTCAAACACATAACCACCAAAGAAAGAAAACAACATGGGGCCCCAATTTTTAAAGCCGATATATGTATAAAAGTCTGTTAAATCGAAATTGAACTTATAGAAGCGAGTATTTAAGGTAGTTAAATTTTAGCAACCAGCCTCGCGATCTCTTCATCTGAAGAGCAAAATGTCGGTTTGTGAGGAAGAAAGTTTTATATTCACTGAACATGAAAATAAATTGTAAGACCCTTGTATTAAAGAGGTTTTAAGGATATTGTTCTAAAAAGAATGAAATATAAGGAAGGAAATAATATTTAAAGTGTTTTCAACGGTGATTATAGAGTTGGTATGTATGGAAAATTGAAATATATAGATATCTGCGCACGACGACAAAATAAATTACAAATAAGTCCTGGAAGATTTAAACTGCCAAATCTTACCTGTACTTTTTATAAAATATAAAATTCGTATAACTGATAGATTGATATTTGTTTTTAGTATCGTTCTCGTCTATAGAGTTGAAAATATTTATATCAATTCTATGTTTTTATCATTTTCCCCTCC
>NC_042998.1:57438958-57478958 GCF_006345805.1 Octopus sinensis | reverse complement strand
CTTTCTTCTTTATTTGTTTTATTTTTAAAAAATTTATCTTCTCCTTTTCCTACTTCGCTTCCCTTTCCATGCATAGTTATAGAGGTAAATGTTGTGAACTGGTTTCATCTTAAATGACCTTGATAAATTAGAAGACTGAGCTGACCACAAATCATTTCATTACCATTTACCAGTAGACAATAAAAATTTCCTTTATAAATGTCACAGACAAACGTAGGCACGACATCCTCTATTGTTGGAAGTGGGGATAATTGGGTCACTGAAGGCCGCTTATTCATTCTCCGTAAAAATACAGTAGTGACCTCAAAAACTCACTTTTGGTAAATTCATTCTGTCAACAGCAAAAATCAGTAGAATGTTGGAAGTTTTGGCTTCGGAATTTTTTTAATTTTACACTATGTTAAATTACTATGTTAAATTATTTGGAATGTCTTTCATTATGAAGTATCCATCTGAAACAAATCCGGTGGGGCACTCTTCTGTAGACATGACATATACGTAATATAACGACACACAATATCATGTGCGTCGTTGTGTGAATGTGTGTGCGTGTGTGCGTGCGTGTGTGTTTGTGTTTGTACTGTGTGTATAACTAATAACCTCTATTACTTTATATTGCTATAATAAAAAAGAAGAGCTGAATTTGAGGTTCATCCAAGTATAAAATCATTTGACTCGACAATCGGAAGATTTTACTCTGTGCACCCGAGTCACTATGAATGTTTCTTTTCGAGGCTGTTTCTTCATGAAATAAGAGGACCGACTTCTTTCTCCTTCCTAAGAATGATTGATAGTCAAACTGTTCGTACTTATAGGGAAGCCTGTTTAGCCTTAAATTTGTTGGAAGAGGACAATCAGTGGGACAGAACAAAGGTTGAGGCATCAGTGCCACGCACACATATCTCTTTGAGAAATCTTTCTTTGCGATTCTCACCCTGAATTGTGAAGTAAGTAATCAATTAGTTTTGTAGCATAGATATAAGAATAATTTATCAAAAGACTACAAATATCAAGCACAATTAAGGTTCTCAGATGGGGGAAATAGCTTTCAACGATACCATATATAATTCTGCATTGGTTGATATTAAAGATCGGATGGTCTCAACGGGAGGTAAGGAACTCAGCAAGTTTGGCTTGACCGAAATTCATTGAAATGAGGGGAATAATTTGATCACAGAAGTTTTGCGAGAAACTTCAGATGCTATTGATTCATTATCAAGATTCCTTAAAGAAAATGACCCGAAACTTTTGCCAGACTAATAACTTGCATATACAACGATCATTGACCGAGTGGCACGTAAGAAGGGAGGATTATATGTTTTAAATATACCAGGTGGAACTGGAAAAACTTTTGTTAGAAATTTAGTGCTAGCCAAATTCCAGCAGAAAAAGGAAATAGCCTTAGCTGTAGCGAGCTCAGGAATTCCTGCAACTTTACTCTCAGGAGATCGAACAGCTCACGCAGTATTGAAGCTACCTTTCAATCTAACTTCAAATTATAAAACTCTGCAATATTAGTAAATATTAGTTGGTCTTTAGCTCAAATTCTCATGAAATGTTCTTTGATCATAATTTCAAATTTCACAAATGCTGTTTGGTTGTGTGAAAGAGCAATCATGGCACCAAAGAACGTTACGGTGAATAATTTAAACGAAAGACTCGAGAAACGGTTATCAAAAACAAACATACTTACAAATCTATAGACTCTGTTGTGGATGAATCGGAAATAGTCAGTTACCTGGTTGAGTTCTTAAACTCACTGCAGCCACCTGAAGCTTCTCCTCATTACCTTCCATTGAAAATAGGCATTTCAATCATGCTTCTGCGCAACCTTTCTCAACCAAAGCTGTGCAATATCACAAGCCTTGTCAAGGAATCAGTGAGAAATGTCATACAGGCCACAATAATTTCTGGCTGTGAAGATGCTTTTATTTCTCGCTTACATTTAATACCTTGCAATATGCCCTTCGAGTTGAAGTGACTTCAGTTTCCAATACATTTGTCTTTTGCGATGTCCATTAATATGTCCAAAGGTCAGACTTCGAAAGTCGCTAGTTTGCAATTAGAAGAGGAATGTTTCTCACACGATCAGTTATATGTGGGGAGCAAGAACAATTTTTTTCATTTTTGCTCGTACTGGTAAAACCCGAAGCATTGTCTATAAGGAATTTTTTACCATATGATCAGCAAATTAAAATTTGCAGAATGATTAATAATTTTGAATGGATATTGTCAATGTCACATTATATTCGTCTAAGAAAAACTATTTGTATTTTTGTTTGTTGTAAATGATAGTAAATATGTTTTTAATTTTCCCCGAACATTTATTTACTTATCTTGTGTACTATACATAAGCTAAAGTCTATGCGATATTTGCTTAATTCATAGACTGAAATACTATAGATCATAGATCAGAAGTTTATATGTACTCATGATGGCCAGAGGAAAACAGCTCTATCGTCTACATGAAAGTTAACAATCATCACTTATGGTCAATACAATCTAAGCAAATAAATTTAATATTCATACTACAAATTTGGCAGCTTCTTTCAAGTCAGTCCATGGAGGTTGTTTCTGTTAATATATACATATATATATATACATACATACATAAATATATATATATATACATACATACATACATATATATATATATATATATATATATATATATATATATATATATATATATATATATATATATAATATATAGGGGTTTGTATGATTGTGTATAGAGGGATATATATATTCAAGGGAATTCCAACTCTGTTTTTTATGTTTTATTTATATTCTTTATAATATTAATGTAGGATATAGAATATATAGTATAAATAGCATATATAGTAAAATGAAATGAAGTATTGATTGTCTTATTCAATATATGAAATATTGAATATTTAATATATATATATAGTTAATCCAAGCATGAAAACACATCAACGCGTGGACGTGGAACAAGTATAGTGTTATTGGACGCTCAGGAAAGAAGGAAAGAAGGAGGGTTTAAGGTTTCGAGCGGAGCTTTTCGTCAGGAAAATAGGAAAAGGAAAGATCCAAAGAAGGGAAGACGGAGGAAAAAAAATCGCCAACGGTACTCACGCGGTCACTTGATATATATATATATGTGTATATATATATATATATATATATATATATATATATATATATATATATATATATGAGAGAGAGAGAGAAAGGGAAGAAAAAGAAGGAAGATACTGTGATCTTTCTTTTTTTCTTCACAATGTATAGAACCAAAATGTCTTCATTCGACAAAATGCGATAAATATTAAATGAAGTGGCTATATTTCGCATAAAATTCCATATGACAGCCAGCAATTTACAGTAATAACTATTTGGAAATGCAATTTTCTTATATCGATCATAGATTTTATTTCCATTCCTAGAAATTATGAAAAATAGTAAATTACCTTGTTTTCAAGGATGAATTCATGAATAAATGCTGTTTAGATTTAATGCTTCAAACAATGTAATGGGGAACAAACTTGGCGAAAACAAACCAGTTTTCTAAGTAAACAACTAGATTTAATTGACACAGAATATGTAACCCAGTATTCGGGGGTGATTCAATTAAATAAGAGACGATCTATAAGAAAGAAGCAGTTACAAAAACAAACTATATAGTTGATCCATATATGTTTTCAAAATATTGTTTATGATATCCTTTAAGAATTTACTGCTCTATTCAAATGGCGATACTCGGAGTGCTTGTAAGATTTATATAATATAATGCAAAAGAAAGATGGAAGCACTTGTAGGGTTAAACAACTCACTCTGCAACAACGTGGTTTCGTGCTCGGTCACACTGTGCGGTACCTGGGGCAACAATCTTCTATTGTAGCTCCGGATCGGCTAATGCCCTGCGAGAGAATTTGTTACACGTAAACTGTCGTGTGTGTGTGTGTGTGTTTGTGTGTGTGTGTGTGTGTGTGTGTGGTGTGTGTGTATGTCCTGTAAACGTTTGACGACAGGTGTTGGATTATTTACGTCCTAGTAACTTGGCGGTTCATTAAAAGAGCTCGGGATAATACACATAGCAGACTCAAAAATAGGCTCTGAAGTCGACTTGTTCTATTAAGCCTTTGAAGGAGGTGTCCCAACACGACCGCAGTCCAACGACTTAAACAAGTAAAACTTAAAAGATTGAAAAAAGTATTGACTAGATGATCACTAATTGAGAGAAAATTGATAAAAGCGTAGCGGAGGTTCGATATTATATTTTAATAGCAAGTTTTTATATCTTACTTTGAAAGGAAGTCATAAGGGAAAAAATTCCTGAAATGGAAAAATCCTCAAAGAAAAATACGAAAGAAACTCAAAAGACAATATAGAGAAATATTCTAAGGTAGGAATAAAAATAATTCTCTCCCAGCATTGTGCAGCATTAGATTCCATACTCATTTAGGGAGTAAAACAAGAAAAGAAAAAAATCATTTCCATTGATATAGTTGAGAATAAGATGGTAATTTTATGAAATGAGAATATAATTGAAGCAAAGATTGGGTTGAGAAAATACCTTGGTTTGCAGCGCCACAAGATAGCAGAAGTGATTATTTAGAAGCTACACATAATTATATTAGATAGTCTTACATATAATGATCACTATGAAAAGAAGCAGTAATACACCATAATAAACGATATTATGCTGTATATATCCCCTCTTTGAAGAAGTCGTTCGTTTAGAAGAAATCATGATGCTAAATAATGATGCTATCATTGGTGAAGTGGTTGATTACAGGAAGTCTTGCAACGTCTCAACACATTGTTTAAGAATATTTGAGTAGAATATTTCCTATAATAAGATATCAGCCCTGGGAAAACAGCGCCGTTTCATTGTCTGACGCTAAGCCACACGATATCAATTACAACGTCAATAAGCTTCGAAAAGTTATGGACAATACAACTTTACTTTCTCTTCTACTAAATATATGTGTGTCAAAGTAAAATGTATATTAATAAATATTTGTTAAATATTTGTTTCGAATTGCGACTTCATGGGAAGGGATTTGTCAATTATTACCCAAGTGTTTGAGTGGTCCTTTATTTAATGAACCTCGGAAGGATGATCAACAAAATGTATCGAACCAAAAAGGCTGAACGGCGAGATTGAATTTATAATATACAAAGCGGGCAAATAAGGCCGCTAAGCATTTTGTCCGACGTGCTGACGATCCTACCGTCTGACCAATTTACAGTTAATTCAACAGCCGTATTGTGAATAGATTTTGTCGTTAAATGCCCTAATATTTGTTCAGTAAAACGTATTTGTTCAATAAAACGTTGCAGGAATGACATTTTGAAATAGCTTTACAGATTGATGTTGCTTATCTTTTATGAATTCATTCGTTTTAAATAATGCACTACACTTCCATTTGACATACATCTTCATTCATAAAACTGAATAGCCACATTCATGGACACTTTTAACTGAAGATTTCTTCATAACACTCTTCTTCGTAAAATTAATATGAAGTTAATAAATATATTTATTAAAGACGAGTCATAAAGTCATCCCGCTTACTCTGATTGAATATTAACAAGATATTCTTTCACACTTCAGAATATAAATATAACTCACATATTTATATGCATACATGCGCTCGCCTTTCTCCTGGTCTATATAGACCAACGATTGTTATTGTAAGCACTTCGATTGTATGCAGAAATTCACCTTTCACGATTTAAAGAGCATACAGCATGAATAATTCACACAAGGTAACTCCGTTTAGACATATGATATTGATTTTTAATTTTGGCACAAGGCCAGCAAGTTCCGGGGAGGGGGTAAGTCGATTATACTGAGCCCCATTGCTCAACTGGTACTCATTTTATCAACTCTGAAACGATGAAAGGCAAAGTCGACCTTTGCGGAATTTGAACACAGAACATAAAGATGGAGGAAATGCCGTATAATATCAACTAAATAACCACAAATAAAACTTACTCTTGTCTTCAAATTTACTTAGGGATATCTAGCTTCAATAAATGGGCTCGTTTGCTTTTGTTGTTTAGCTCTAAGTCAGCACTAGCTGAATATACCTAAGATCAAAGGACCTGTGATGAAAGCCGTGATCATCCGTCTTCTTTCTTAGTTCAGCTTATACCATTAAGGACTTAATACTATCATACTATCTTAAGACTACCTAATACTATTATACCTAAAACAATGTTGGTACATATATAAACCTTTTAGACTGTATAAAAAAGGGTGGGACAAAATGATTATTGGCCATAAATCACTAACCGAACACGGTACAATGTTTTACTCTCAAACACACTATCATCCCTATATTCACTTACTTGCCTACTTCCCTGGTAACTGTTCTTCTGAAGTAGCTATTTGCCTATTATCTCAAATCAGGCCCACTCAAACGTCTTCGCCTCCACCTAACTAGCCACCCCGTCACTCGCAGGAGATATTTAACCAACTCAACAAAACTATAATCCAAAAGAATTCTCTCCAAACACGTTTACTTTCCAACACTCAGATACAGGATGTGAGATGTTTTAGCAAACCTGATTTGGCATCACTTACTGGGCGTCGCTGATTCGATGCTGACATATTTGACATCAGACTTTATAACGTTTCTCTTGTTGTCTCCCTCTCTTTGTTTATGTGTGTGACTATATTTCTCCATGTGTATGAAAAGAGAGAAAGTTCAAGATCATCGTGCTGAATTAATAAATTATAATGTATGTCACTATCTATATGTGAATATTCCTGTGCGTGTGATCCTCCAGCACCAAAAACCACTATCGCCAAAATTGTATTTATTTCCATCTAGCTATACCAAATCGTTACATTCAGTGAGATATAGATATTTAAGCTGAGTATTTATCGATGCATCGATCACTCCAAACTTGAAAGGTTTGCAAATATCATAGTTGTTGCTTCTCATTCCCTAAATAACTTATAAAATGAAATGCATGACCTAACTAATGATTTTGTAGACCACACGTATTTGAAGGCATTAAATTGCTTAAATCACAAATCAAAGGTTGCATTCGACACAAGGCGAGCATCCTGCATTGAAGCAAATTTGGTGGCAACAAAAGTATGCAATTTCCATTTAAGGAAATTTCTTAATCAAGATTGAAGTTACCTGTTTCTAACGTAAAATTCAGTATGGATAATATTCGCTTTTGTAAATCTATCGTAAATTATTTAGTAACAGCATGCAAATTTCCAATTCTTAATTAACTGCCTTGCTGCCATGACAAGATTTTCTCATAATTGGAATTTACAAATACAATATGCACAATTTAAAGCTATAAAAAATATGAGTAAAATGTGACGCGAAAAAATATTGTCGATAATTTTTGAACTAGTAGCTGATATGATATTCGAAAAGAAGAATAAAAAAGATTCTTTACAAAATAAGTGATAATATATCAGTTGAAAGGGCGATCATTTGACTAGGTGCCATGTCGTATTTGCTATATTTATAATGGATTGATTCGGAAGCAGCTTATGTATTTACTTTGTCTTTCGTTTTGTGAAAAATTATGTAGTTTGTTATGGGTTTCCAACAGCCAACCTGCATTTACATTGGCAACAATGAGAAGAGTATACTTGTGCAAATCAAGCGGAATAAATGCCAGAAAGGTATTTTTGTTCGAAAGCACCGGTTTATTCATCTCTTTGCAATGTTTCCGTGGGTAATCGATATCACTGAAAGATAAACATAACACACACAGACATACTCGAGTATGTAGAAGTGAATTGTACAATATTTTATTGACCAAAAAGAGGTAATAACATAATGAGCAACTTTTATATGCATATGCAACAGTAAAATTGCGGCCAAGTAGTGACAATTATAGTATGGACCATTTATTCCAGAATTTAGCTGGGGTATTTAGATTGAGTTTATGTAAAAGAAATGTCAGAGAATAGTAGGCGCTAAGAAGAAACTGAGAGAAAAATAGATATATACACAAGATGCAAGCGAAGGATAGATTAATTTAACAGAGGGAGCATAATAAAGTGAGAGAGAAGAGGAGAGAGAGGTAGAAAGAGGGAAAAGCAAAGCTACAAATAAGATAAAATAATTGCTTATGAAATCCAAAATAATTCTATAGTTAGATACAGAGCAATACAAAACAGCAGGAAAAGACATACAGACAGATAGATAGATAGATAGATAGATAGATAGATAGATAGATAGATAGATAGATAGATAGGAAACAGAAACAGAATGATGGGGGCTATTCATAACCGAGAGAGCGAAAAATAGGGAGAGCGAGAATAACCTATACAGACAACGAAAAAGATAGAACATAGAATATATGAAATTAGAGGTAGAATGAAAGGAAAGACAGAAAGAATGCATAGATATTCTAGTTTCTCTTTCTCTCATCATTTGACAACGAAGAAAATATCAAAGAAGCTATACAAATATCGACAAATCTCTAGAAATGCAAGCTTGTTTCTTATTCTAACGTTGCTGTATTCCTGGAATAAAAATCAATAAAGCATATCAAGAAGCAAATAAAAATAATTAAAGATAGAAAAAATGTAAGAAGAATTGTTAAACAGGTGTTTTGCTTGCTGATTCTGTTATTTTCTTTCCTATTTGCTATTCTTTAAAAACCAACGTTTAATAAACGATTAAGATTTAATGTTAACCTTTTCAAGCACAAGTAGACCAAAAGTTAAGTTCCACGCAAACTGAAATCGCAACCTAGCCAAATGCATGTCATTAATATTAGAGTATGTTCTAGAAAATACGTACTTCACATAATATCAACTCACTCTTTATGATACGTATTCTATTGACACCGTAAGGCGAATCGACATGGATTCGATTTAAAGAAAATTCTGTGTTCAAGTACCTTCAACAGTAGATACATAGAAACGTAAAAAAGAAGCAGGGGTATGAAAAGATAGTAGAATTTGCACTTATCTTGGCGGAATGAAAAATACTAATCGAATAATTCTTTACTCTCTCTTTTTTTTACTCTTTTTACTTGTTTCAGTCATTTGACTGCGGCCATGCTGGAGCACCGCCTTTAATCGAGTAACTCGACACCGGGACTTATTCTTTTTGTAAGCCCAGTACTTATTCTATCGGTCTCTTTTAGCCGAACCACTAAGTAACGGAGACATAAACACACCAGCATCGGTTGTCAAGCAATGCTAGGGGGACAAACACAGACACACAAACACACACACACACATACATATATATATCTATATATACACATATATACGACAGGCTTCTTTCAGTTTCCGTCTACCAAATCCACTCACAAGGCTTTGGTCAATTGAGTACCAATAATTAACTATATCTTTTATCGATAGCTGAGACCTTGCATCTGTAATGCGAGTAACCAATATTTAAAAACCACAAAGCGGAAGAACATTTAATTCTAAGAATATAAATCATAATATGCCTTGAACTTACGATCTTGCAATCATTGCATGAAACATGAATAACGAAAACCCTCTTCCTTGTTGGATGTTTTAAAAAACATGTGCTAATTATCATCACCATAGTAACGTCGAACAAAATGCGCTGCATATGAACCCCAATCTCACTGTAATCATCTTTGCAATTCATCCTCCTTAACTCTCAATAAATGAAGGCAACAGTCAAGTACTGCGCTAGTATCACTTCTTGTATCCCTTCCGCTAAAATAACAAATAATTTGCATTACCATTATCATGGTGTAATTTTCAAGGCTACAAGCCGGTAGAGATGTTAGCGAAAAAAAAAAAGAATTTTTGCGGCATTCGTTTCGGTTTCTTACGTTTTGAGTTAAATTCCGCCGTTATCGACTTTGCGGTACATCCTTCCGATGTCGTAAATAACGTACCAGTGAAGTACTGGGATCAATGTCATCAACTACTTTCTCACTTCGAAACTACTGATCTTGTTCCTAAATCAGAAACCATCGTTATGATGTATTCGCACAAAATTCATTGTAGTATATGTCCCTTTACTTCTAAGATCAAACCCCATTTTCGACTTTTTCCCGATAAATTTATTACGAGAAAATTGTCGAGACTGATTAAATAGACTACAACCCACTATTTCCCATCTATACAAAAACTTGTGGTAATGTTCCCCGTTAAATATCATTATCAAAACTATAACTCAGCATGCTTAATTCTTCTTCTTCTTTTTTCTTCTTCTTCTTCTTCTCCTTCTTCTTCTTCTTCTTTCTTCTTCTTCTTCTTCTTCTACTTCATCTTCCTCTTCCTCCTCCTCCTCTTCCTCCTCCTCCTCCTCCTTCTTCTTCTTCTTCTTCTCTTCTTCTTCTTCTTCTTCTTCTTCTTCTCATTATTATCATTTTCATACACACGCAACAGATTAAACTCTTGGAAAAGAAAAAAATCCTAACATCGGGCTACAAGTAACCTCCTAAGTATCCTAGTTGTCCCTAATAACAGTTTTCTGGAGCTGTACCAAACTGGGTTTTATGCCTATTTCCTCTACCCATCTGTTCAAATCTATAGGGATAGTCGCCTATAACTACTGGGATACATTTTTCCCGCACTGTAATTCAGTTGATAGGTCCTAGTACTTTACCATTTTTTCTATACCTCTTATATTGATTTTTGTCCATTATTTGGGACTGTAAGGTCAATTATCTGGCATTTTGTATTCTCTTTGTCTGCTGCTGCTGCTACTACTACTACTACTACTACTACTACTACTACTACTACTACTACCATTACTACTACTACTACTACTACTACTACTACTACTACTACTACTACTACTACTACTACTACTACTACTACTACTACTACCATTACTACTACTACTACTACTACTACTACTACTACTACTACTACCATTACTACTACTACTACTACTACTACTACTACTACTACTACTACTACTACTACTACAACTACTAAATCAAGCCTTCTAGTTTCTATTACTCTGTCAGTTTGATTGTTAAAGGCCCACAGCATCTTGTATTTCTTACTTTCTAATACTTTACTAGGTTCATGTTCATACCATTTATGAGCATGCTCAAATCCTAGCTTTCTACATAAATCCCAGTGGATTGCTCTCCTTACGTTGTGCTGTCTTTTCTTGCATTCTTTCTGTGCGGCATGCTACATTCACTTATTATATGAGTAACGCTTTCCTCTTTTGATTTGCATGACTTGCATTGGAATCCACTTGGTTTTTGTCTATCTTGGCTTTTATCCAATTTTTCCTTAATACTTGAACTTCTGCTGCTACTAACAAACTCTGTCTCCCTTTTCATATTTACTTTCAGCAACCATAACCATGACTCAGTACTACTATTTGCTGCAACAATCTTTGGGAATCTACTATACAACGCCTTCTCTTGCCAGTCAGATAATATCTGTTCATTTTTCTGGGTTTTAACTTCGCTTAGGTTTTTAGTTTCACTATGTCTTGCTGTGATTCTAGCAGCTCTTAATAAACTTTCTCCACTATTACTTACATAGTTTATATCTACTCAAGGTAACACCACGCAGTCTTCTACTGATATTAACTCTCTTCCGTTTTCCTTTCTAGGTAAGTATACTCCTACTACTCCTGCCCTTGAGTGTAGTTCTCCATTCATATTGAATTCCTTGCTACTTCTTCTGTCCAGCTTTGCTAGTTCAGTTTTTATCCAATCGACAAAAGCTACTGAGTATCGAAGTAATGATACTGATCAAGTTATTTACAGCCTCCACTAGATTCGGGCTATTTAGCTTTGACTTCATTAGCTTCCTCACCCTTCTGATGTACTCCTCAATTTTTGTTTTCATTACTACAGGTAGTACTTTGTCTAATTCTGATACTTCTAGATACTTATAACTCTCTCCTCCTTTCAATGATTTTGATGCCTAGACATTTGGTAACAGGATGCCTTCGTTGTTAAGTACCTGTCCCCTTCTCATGACTAATTTTGTACATTTATCTATGCCAAATTCCATGTATATATCTTTGCTGAAGAGTCTTACAGTCTGTATTAAGGAATATGTCTCTTTTCCATTCTAACTAAAAAGCTTCAGATCATCCATGTAGAGCAAATGATTAGTTTTTCCCTTATTATTTCTGAACTGACACCCTGCCTTTTCTTTCTGTAATACTAAACTGAGGGGGATCAAACATAGACCAAATATTAAAGGGGACAACGAGACCCCTGGAAAATTCCTCTTTTGATAATAACTTTCCCTAAGAGTGTGTCACCTGAATAGAGATCTAATTTTCATTTCTTCTTGCTAAATCTGATTAATTCTCTTATGTTATCTGCTATACTGAACATACTCAGACATTCATTTACCCATGAGTGTGAGACTACGTCATACGCTTTCCTATAATCTATCCATCCTATTGTTTGAATTTTCTTTCTAGCTGTTACTTCACTTAGAACTGCTTTGTCTCTGTATAATAAATCATGCGTTCCTCTCAACTTCTTCCTTTAACCTTTCTGTTCTTCTGGCAGTAAATTCTGGTTGTCAAGTTGCCCGTAAATGAAAATTAGATCTCTATTCAGGTGACACACTCTTAGGGAAGTTTCGACAATCATGGTGATCATCATCATCATCATCATCATCATCATCATCATCATCATCATCATCATCATTATTATTATTATTATTATTATTATTATTATTATTATTATTATTATAATTATTGTCATTATTATTACCATCGTTATTATTATATTTTAAAAGGATTGACGTAACATTTCACAAAGGTAAACAAACAAAACGAAAAGCGCGATGCGATTGTAATAAACCTTTTATTGGTGTAACGATATTTCGAGAGCAAGCCTGTCTTTTTCGAGTTCAAAATAAAACTAATAAATATTCAAAAGAATAGAAATTCAAATCAAAAATATGAACGAAGCCAACCAGCGTCCACACATTGTTGGAATGACATCATCAATTTTTAAGTTACAATTTTACAACAGGCGAAAAGAAAAAGATAGAAAAGAAGGAAGAAGAAAAAAGAAAAAGAAGATTATTTAATCAAACAATTTTGTGTAAATTTCATGATATTCTCCTGTCATTTTATTCATTCCTCTAGGGCGTGATTTTAATAACCCGCTAAAATATTTCTCCTCATGCATTTTGAGAAGTGAAATTGAAGCAGATTCAGAATATTTTCTGAGAATATTCACTTTAAAATCCTTTTCAAAATTGCAGCCATTCGAAGCAGAATGTTCAGTAAGTTCTGTCGAACTACTATTATTGTGCCTGACGTCATATTTGTGCCCATTAAAACGTTTGTTTAATTGTTCAGTTGTACAACCAACATAAACTAAGTTGTGTCTCGTGCACTCATCCGCGTACACCAAATGGAGATCTCTACATGTCCCATCTTCTGTATAAACCATAACATTTCTTATTTCTTTATTGCCTACAAAGGACTAAACATAGAGAAGACAAGCAATGATATACAAAGAGATTGCGTCGATTACAACGACCCCAGTGCGTAACTGGTACTTAATTTATCGACCCCGAAAGGATGAAAGGCAAAGTCGATCTAGACAGAATTTGAACTCAGAACTTAACGGCAGACGCAAGCCCGTTAAGCATTTCGGTCGGTGTGCTAAAGTTTCTGCCAGCTCGTCGCCTTTATAAATCATAACATTACTGCTATGATTCCTGATGGAATTCGTTTGACTTATGTTGTTGCACAATGATCAGGGCTTACTTCTCTTTCGGATAAAACGGATTTGTACTGACATAAGGGATTACTGGAAATAGCAACTGAAATAGCTAAGATTAGCAAAGACACTCAAACCTTTGCGCATAATTTTAGCAAACACACTACAATATATGACAGAATTCCATTAGTGATTAACTGACACAGAAATTTCATTGGCATTTCAAAAGAGTTGCATGAAAATTACCAGCATGTGGCGGGCGAAATATCCTCGTTTGAAACAGATATTTCCTCAGCCGCCTGTTGTAGACGGAATAAGAATATAAGAGAATTATTGACCTCTGTTTCTGACTCCAAGAAAACTAACATTGGAGTAACTGCACGCTGTACCTTGAAAAATAGCTGCAACGGTGGTAGATTTGAATATCTATGATTTTGAATTTTTATCACTTTTTATTTTGAACTCGACAAAGACAGGCTTGGTGTCGAAATATCGTTCAACCAATAAAATATCTATTTCAATCGCATCGCGCTCTTCTATCATCATCATCATCGTCATCATCATCATCATCATATCATCATCATCATCATCATCATCATCATTATTATTATTATTATTATTATTATTATTATTATTATTATTATATATTATTATTATTATTATTATCATCATCATCATTATTATTATTATATTTTAAAAGGATTGACGTAACATTTCACAAAGGTAAACAACAAAACGAAAAGCGCGATGCGATTGTAATAAACCTTTTATTGGTGTAACGATATTTCGAGAGCAAGCCTGTCTTTTTCGAGTTCAAAATAAAACTAATAAATATTCAAAAGAATAGAAATTCAAATCAAAAATATGAACGAAGCCAACCAGCGTCCACACATTGTTGGAATGACATCATCAATTTTTAAGTTACAATTTTACAACAGGCGAAAAGAAAAAGATAGAAAAGAAGGAAGAAGAAAAAAGAAAAAGAAAAAGAAGATTATTTAATCAAACAATTTTGTGTAAATTTCATGATATTCTCCTGTCATTTTATTCATTCATCCAGGGCGTGATGTTAATAACCCGCTAAAATATTTCTCCTCATGCATTTTGAGAAGTGAAATTGAAGCAGATTCAGAATATTTTCTGAGAATATTCACTTTAAAATCCTTTTCAAAATTGCAGCCATTCGAAGCAGAATGTTCAGTAAGTTCTGTCGAACTACTATTATTGTGCCTGACGTCATATTTGTGCCCATTAAAACGTTTGTTTAATTGTTCAGTTGTACAACCAACACAAACTAAGTTGTGTCTCGTGCACTCAGCCGCGTACACCAAATGGATATCTCTACATGTCCCACCTTCTGTATAAATCATAACATTTCGTATTTCTTTATTGCTTACAAAGGACTAAACATAGAGAAGACAAGCAATGATATACAAAGAGATTGCGTCGATTACAACGACCCCAGTGCGTAACTGGTACTTAATTTATCGACCCCGAAAGGATGAACGGCAAAGTCGATCTAGACAGAATTTGAACTCAGAACGTAACGGCAGACGCAAGCCCGTTAAGCATTTCGGTCGGTGTGCTAAAGTTTCTGCCAGCTCGTCGCCTTTATAAATCATAACATTTCTGTTATGATTCCTGATGGAATTCGTTTGACTTATGTTATTGCACAATGATCAGGGCTTACTTCTCTTTCGGATAAAACGGATTTGTACTGACATAGGGGATTACTGGAAATAGCAACTGAAATAGCTAAGATTAGCAAAGACACTCAAACCTTTGCGCATAATTTTAGCAAACACACTACAATATATGACAGAATTCCATTAGTGATTAACTGACGCAGAAATTTCATTGGCATTTCAAAAGAGTTGCATGAAAATTACCAGCATGTGGCGGGCAAAATATCCTCGTTTGAAACAGATATTTCCTCAGCCGCCTGTTGTAGACGGAATAAGAATATAAGAGAATTATTGACCTCTGTTTCTGACTCCAAGAAAACTAACATTGGAGTAACTGCACGCTGTACTTTGAAAAATAGCTGCAACGGTGGTAGATTTGAATATCTATGATTTTGAATTTTTATCACTTTTTATTTTGAACTCGACAAAGACAGGCTTGGTGTCGAAATATCGTTCAACCAATAAAATATCTATTTCAATCGCATCGCGCTCTTCTATCATCATCATCATCGTCATCATCATCATCATCATCATCATCATCATCATCATCATCATCATCGTCATTGTCATCATTATTATTATTATTATTATTATTATTATTATTATTATTATTATTATTATTATTATTATCATCATCATCATCATCATCATCATCATTATTATTATTATCATCATCATCATTGAGTGAGAGAACAGTGCATGCCATCAAAGTGACACTGGGGTAAAATATACGAAGCCCAGTATACCCATCATTACTACCCGTCTGATAAGGGTACACTAGGCACATGCATCACAACCATGTGTGCGCGACATGGTGATCTCATATCAAGATAAACAACACGTGACCTTAACCTTAACCATAACACCTATGTTTCCAGAGGTGAATTATTCAAACCACAAATAATCCCTCTCAACACATGGCTTTGAAGCTCTCCCACTACTTCTGCTCGTGGTCAGAGATGCACATATCGTCAGCCACTAAGGGACATGGTCAAATGGTTAAGGTCAAACAACTGACAAGCAAATCTGTGGTATCGAGCAGAATATTTGCTGTAGCCCATTTTTTATACCAAGACAAAACAATGTACATTGTACACTTCCAGTCAGTTAAGATCAGGAGCCACGAAAGTCACTGCTTGGTACACCATCAGGGCATTTATTATTATCATTATTATTATTATTGAGTGAGAGAGCAGTTCATGCCATCAAAGTGACACTGGGGTAAAATATACGAAGCCCAATATACCCATCATGACTACCCGTCTGATAAGGGTACACCAGGCACATGCATCACAACCATATGTGCGCGACATGGTGATCTCATATCAAGATAAACAGCGCATGACCTTGCAGGTGGGGCCCAGTTAGAATTTTCTTCAGGTTGAGTAGTCCATCCCGCTCAAAAGGTCCCTGAATAAGAGTTGCTTAAGGATATTGAAAGAACCACCCATGTTTCCAGAGGCGAATTATTCAAACCACAAGTAATCCCTCTCAACACATGGCTTTGAAGCTCCCCCACTACTTCTGCTCGTGATCAGAGATGCACATATCGTCAGCCACTAAGGGACATGCTCAACTGGTTACGGTCAAACAACTGACAAGCAAATCTGTGGTATTGAGCAGAATATTTGCTGTAGCCCATCTTTTATACCAAGACAAAACAATGTACATGATAACACTTTCAATCAGTTAAGATCAGAAGCCATGAGAGCCACTGCCTGGTACTGCATCAGGGCATTTATTCAAACCCCAAAGAATCCCTCTCAACACATGGCTATGATGCTCCCCCACTACTTCTGCTCGTGATCAGAGATGCACATATCGTCAGCCACTAAGGGACATGCTCAACTGGTTAAGGTCAAACAACTGACAAGCAAATTTGTGGTATTGAGCAGAATATTTGCTGTAGCCCATCATTTATACCAAGACAAAACAATGTACATTATTATTATTATTATTATTATTATTATTATTATTATTATATTATTATTATTATCATTATTATTATTATTATCATTATTATTATTATTATTAGTAGTAGTAGTAAGTAGTAGTAGTAGTAGTAGTAGTAGTAGTAGTAGTAGTAGTAGTAGTAGTAGTAGTAGTTGCATCTTCATCATCATCATCATTTTATGAATAGATCCCTTTCTAAGGGACTGTCAGTTTCTGAATTTTCAGGTAGTTAATTATACATGTTAGTATATCGACTCTGAATAGATCGACCCTTTACTGCTTCCTAGAAGCCTTAAAATTATACGCTCTGTGAAGGGTTAAATAATTTCCATGGACCACACAAGCTGTCAAAAATTAGCTGGTGTAATTGTGCTACAGTTGAAAATAAAAGATAATCCCCACAATATAAAACATTAATAATGACATGGTAATAACATATTAGTTTGAAAGAACTCCTATGGAGAATATGTGGATTATAATGAATTCTTACAGAAATTATCAAACATTCTCATATGAACCAACACATGGTGTTTCTTTAAAAAGTAGATTCGCAGTTGTTGGACTTCTCTTGGCATAATTCATTGAAATTGTTTCAGGAAATTCATAACATTCGACAGATGTCGTCGAAAGTCACTTCACCCCAAGAAAAAAAAAATCTAATTATCTTCTTTTCTTTCTCAGATGGGAAATATAATGAAATAATTACAATTTGTAAGAAATGTTGATACAAACAAGTACTTTGTTTGATAAAATATTTTGTTTGCACAAATGTATTTTCCAGTCCAAAATAGGTGGTTGTTTTACTTTAAATAAGGTTGTTTCAGTGGTGTATCCTTCCAACGTTCATTATTCGAGAATTAAAGCAGACGATTCAATTAAAATAAATGAAAAAGCTAGATATTTTAGGCGTCTAAAAACAAAACTAGGTTAATCTGAAAGCCATGGAAATATAGCGCGTGTAAGATATTAAACCTTCTGATTGGAAAGAACAGTAAGAATATGAATTATGACTCCAAATTGAGTCTACTTGCCGGCTTCAACTTGCCGTTAAAAAGCGACCTTGGAAAAACCATCAATGCCTTTGTATGTAGTTGACAACAACTGATTTTGTACGTATTTGTGAACATTTTCCAGTATCCTACCTTTATATAATTCAATTCTAATGCGTAGAATTTATCGCTGAAGAAACGTAGTTGCTTGAATCTTTTTATAAACTAGATAAATACTTCAAAATTATTTCTTAACAACGAAAGAAACGTTCATTCAAAATCTTTGAGAAATTGCATATTATAAATGTTACGTTTTCGTTTACATTTTTTTCTATTTTAGTTTTCAACGAATTCTTTCAATACGAATCTCATTATCCTCGATAAACTTTGGTGGGTTTTTCCCCCCATAAATTATAAAAAGTTACTGCTTCTCCAATCATATTTTTTATTCTGTAGATGGTAACTGTAGAAAATCAATAACTCTGTCAATTCAAGTAAGAACTTTTTCTAGTTTCGCAAATATGATGAAATCTGTTAAACAGTAAAATCTGAGAGAAATGAGTTGGAAATCGTTGTAATTACATTTTGTAAGTGCAAATTATAACAATGATTTTCTAGTATCAATTTGGAACACACAACATAAATTGTAACAGTGCTTTTCTAATATCGATTTGGAACATACGACAGAAAATATGTTTAATGTACTATTGTTAAAGAGTGTGTCCTACATATTTTCAAGGAATGCGTACGTTAAATTTAATTTTTCTTAATAAAAGATTTCGTGAAAGAAACATTAATTTATTAAAGAGCTAAGCGTTCATGTTGAAGATAAAATATATTATTTACAAAATAATAATCAAATGCAATATCAGTGAATGTAAAGATAAATATATTTCGTATTTTTGTTTCAATTTAAGCCTTACTATAGGTATCATTCTCTTTTCAAATATTTGGATAAATCTATTGTAATGAAAGAAAAATGCATATTTTTATATACTATATTTTCTTTCTGATGGAAAGGAAATCAAATACAGAGAGTAATCAAGTGTTATATATTACTATCTGATTGAAAACTGATGAGTTTGTAAAGTAATGCATGTGGCTACGGAGATTTTGCTCGCAGTTCTATACAGAAATTATAATGAATTTGTAAATATACTTGAACGCATGTCACTGAAATTATATTACTTGTAAACTGTGATTGTATGCTTCGCTGACATAGAATAGCTCTATAGATATTTCATCCCGGATATTAATAAGTAGCTAAAAGATTACGTTTGCCTTCGAATTTGTTACACATGAACAAATAACATCGCTGCTGATTTACCAGGATAATGTAATATTCAGTCTTAAAGCTGATATTCATTAATACAATTGAAAAAATGTTACGTTATCTGTATAGTATTAAGGAGCCATTTAATGCAGCCAATCGCATATCGTTTCTTCCGTAGATCTAGTTGCACCTTGCTACTGCTACAGGGCATTATTATCTCAGCGCATATGTATTAATGCTGTTGTTTTTAATGAAATTTGCGATAATGTCCTAAACTGTAATCTTTGGTGAATAAGATAAAAGTCAAATATCATTGTTATGTTGATTAATAAAATAATAAGGTCACTACTAACGTAATGCAGTGAACCAAGAATTTCTAATTAATCGAAATTACACAAATGATTAAAAAATATTCATTAGATTTATGGCCAATTTTCACCAGGAAAAGCAAAAGGAATAATCACAAAATTTTAATTGACTAAAAATTAATCAAAATAGATTGTAGGCAATGCAGGGAGAAGTGAGTCTGATCTTGGCTGTACAATGATAAAACTGGACGTATTTCAGTTTTGTTGAACTTGCTTATTTAAAGAGAGTAAACATTCCTCAAAGATCCCCGGTCCTGTTTTACAAACAACGCTTCAAAATCTAATATAGTTTCATTATTGTCTATTTTAAATAGAACAGATCACTCATCAACTGAAGAGTGTAAATCAACGAAGTCTTCTCCTCTAATTGTTTACTGTACTTCCAAGCTATAACAGTCATATTTCCTTCAAACTATTCCGCTCGACAATCGGTGTTTGTGTATTTATATACCTGTAATTAGCGGTTCCGCAAAAGAGATAGATAGATAGAATAAGTAATAGTCTTAAAGAAATTAAGTGCTAAGTTCCATTCGTTCAAATAAAATCTTCAAGGTGGTGCCTCACCTGACCGCAGCCATCTGACTGAAACAAGTAAAAGATAGAAGATAAAATGTCCCATCAAAATACTTGTAACACTTTTTCCTTTCAATTCTATACACTGCCACGTACTGTATCAAAATCCTCTGAAAATAGCTCAATTGTCTCATCATCACCCGGCTACCAAATATGAAAAATTTGGCTATTGCTGAAATTAGAAAATATGACCAACCTCAGGAATATGTCTTCCATTTTCTTTACGGTATACAGTCCAGAGCTCGCTACAGTTTTTATTATTACTATTCTTTCTGCAGGATCTAATGATTAAGCACTACTGGGAATCCTATTCCAAAGACGAGTAGTTTTCACACTACCACTTATCTTCCTCAGTTCCATCGTTACCAATGTAGTGGTAACAACATGTAAGCAACTATTTCCTTTATTGGTTTAAGTCTGTCTCCTTCCTCAGAGGTGATCAGTAAGTTTCAGTGAACTCACCGTAAATATACTTTACTAGGTAATCAGGGGCAACATCACACTGAAGAACTTACGCTAAAACAATTTCATTACATAATATATGAGTTCCTTCAACCTACTTTGATCGTTCATAACGTTCATCTGCCTCTCAGGCAGTTCAAACGAAGAATCTCCGAAAGATAGCTCCATTACATCATACGATTTCTCTTATACATTTATAACGTACACTTTTATTTCTCAAAACACATACTCCTATGCATTACGAAGGCACTGTTCATTCTTCTTTAACTCTCCTCACACAAATGTCAATTTCGCACATCCAACACATCTCACGCCAGCCTTACAGAACGATATCTTCAAAAACATGTACACTTATTAGCAGAATTGGTATATAAAACTATTATCCTCAACAACAACTGGTATATTTGGATTGGGGAATCCCACACATTATCACCATCATCATCATCATCATCATCATCATCATCATTATTATTATTATTTTTATTATTATCATCATTGCTGTTGCACAGCTTCTAACGCTGGAGATGCACTACAGTGTCAGCTGTTCTCTACCAGTGAACTAAGGTAACATCTTTTATTTTTTGAGCACCTTCCTGGGTATTCGAGCGGTTCCAAGCAATGCTGTTTTCTGCAAGAGCTCTACCCTTATTGCAGCCGCTATTTACTCTACGTACTTCTTGAGATTTTTGCTCACTGTTCCCAGGGCTCTGACAATTATTGGTACTACTGCTACCTTTTTCATCGACCACAACTGCTTAACTTCCCAAGCTAACCTGTCATATCTCTCAACTTTTCTTTCTTCCTTATCGCATACCTTGTTGTCAGCTGGGCATGCTATATCTATGATCCAGCATTGTTTTCTTTCTGAATTAAGACAATGCCTGGCTTCCTATTCTCTATCTCATTGTCGCACTGAATCATAAATTCCTATAGGGTCTTTGCACTTCTATTTTCGACGATTCCTTCAGGTTTGTGGTCGTACCAATTTTTTGCTCTGTCAAGTCCATAGTCCATACTTGTTGCAGAGTGTCCAATGGGCAAGCCTGGTTATATTGTCGTAGCGATTATTATTATTATTATTATTATTATTATTATTATTATTATTATTATTATTATTATTATTATTATTATTATTATTATTATTATTATTATTATTATTATTATCATCATCATCATCATCATCATCATCATCATCATTATCATCATCATCATCATTATTATTATTATTATTATTATTGAGTGAGAGAGCAGTGCATGCCATCAAAGTGACACTGGGGTAAAATATACGAAGCCCAATATACCCATCATGACTACCCGTCTGATAAGGGTACACCAGGCACATGCATCACAACCTATTATTATTATCATTATTATTATTATTATTATTATTATTATTATTATTATTATTATTATTATCATTATTACTATGGAAGGCGACGAGCTAGCAGAATCATTAGCACGCCGGGGGAGAATGCTTTGCGACATTTCGTCCGTCTTTACGTTCCGAGCTCAAATTTTGCCGAGGTCTACTTTGCCTTTTATCCTTTAGGAGTCCATAAAGTAAGTACCAGTTGAACACTGGAGTCGATGTAATAGACACATCCACCCAAAAATTTGCTTCCCTCGGGGCAAAATTTGAAACCATTATTATTGTTGGTGTTGTTGCTGGTGGTGTTGTTTTTGTTGTTGTTACGCTAGTGCATGCTAATTTATTTCGGGGACATTTTATCTTGATGTTTGGTGATATGTCTCCTCAAATCTGAAGAATCCAAGAATCCGTTCTTAAGATTGTTGCAGAATATAGGATTGTACATTTCAGCAGGTCGACAAAGCGAGGTTCAATTCCAGTTTCTTTCAGTCTTTTAGGTAGTAATTTGGGTGTTGTGCCATTTGCATTAATTATTACAGGAATAACTGTGGCTTTGTTCTTTCACAGCTTCCTCAGTTCTCTGGCTAGATCCTGATACTTCACAATTTTTGCTATTTCTTCACCAACTCGACTAAATAGGGAATTACAAAATCTAGGATCTTACATTTCGTTTATCTTGTCTTCTATAATCATATCTGGTCTTCTTGTTTCAATAGTACACTTGAGATTTTTAGGGAAATCCCACAGGATCTCATTATGGATTTATTACCAGCCAAAATATCTCACGATAGTTAGCAACATCTCTTCAATCTCTAGCTGGTGTCAACTTCTCTCTTTCTTCACTCTTAGTCGATAATTACCAGTCAAGTACTGATATCGACCACAGCCCTTTCAAAAAACTGTCTGAAAATGTGTCAGATATTTTCCATGTTGAAAATGAATAATTACAAATTAGACTAAATTCTATGTCGATGAATCTTAATGCTTATGTGAAAGTGTGCTACTGATCTATATTATAGGAAGAATGAACAAAACAGAAATTGTTACTCAACATACTAGCTAGTGATTATTTTCCTTCTATCAAAGCACAGGTAAGTGAGTAGCTGGTATGACAGATAGTAGTTGGAAGTTTACTAGTTCGTATTGTGGCATTAATTGACATCATTTTGTTGTTGTTTAAAACCAGATGTACTCTGAATGGGAATAATTATATTTACATCAATTTCAGACGTGACGTCAATTTTTTTTAGAATGCCTAGCGCAGCACTATTTAATATATCCATACACACTTTTAAGGCAGAGTGTAATTTAGGGGTATCGGACTGCTATTACCAGCTAGTTGAATGACTGTGAAGAGGATCCCTTGTTGACTTGCAGGTTGAAATGATACATTCCATTTTAAAAGTACGTGTATTCGAGGTGAGAAAAATCTTTCGAAATAATATCGCAAAAACATTAATTTAAGATGTAATGATATATAGGAGTCAACAGTACTTATGTTTTAAAAGCATGTGAATAACAAAAAAAAATACATTTACATAACTTCGAACAATTTAACTTTAAAAAATATTTTAAAAGAGGTAGATGTCAAGAATAAAATTCAGCAAAAATTATGAACATCCTATGCTTGCAGCCAATGCAATTATCACTTATTTAGACAGCTTATTTTGTCAAGATTATTTTGTTTTTCCTTTCTATATTTCGAGTAAGCTATACATGTATTCCTGGCGGGGCATTTCGAGATGCACTGTTTGTATGTCTACCTTATTAAAACACCAGGACCATGCTGTTTAGGCTCAAATCTTAATTATTCCGAATTCCCTTATCTATTTCTTTTCCTTTTGTTCCCTATTCTTCATTTCTCTCCCTCTCTTCCAGAATTTCGCAGAGGAATTAGTAAATCTGGGGTTTGACCCAAATTATTCTCCCTGTGTCATACTTAACTAGATATCCATTAAATTGTGCTAATATTCCATTAGTTCTGTAAATATTCTTTTGGAACATATTTTATCTAGAATAATTAAATTAATGGATAATTAATCTTGACTATAAAGAATTACAGACACAGTAAATGTTTTTTGAGCTTCGTCGTCAGCTGTATTTGATGACGTCAAATGTCCACTATATGTAATGACTTCTTTAGAATATTAATGCTTTTAACTCTCTTTGTATTTACAACTTTATTCCACTATATGCCGCTCTAGAATGAGAGGTTGGAGACACACTCAGCTTAAGTTTCTTAAATCTCGGTATTTCTGACTAGCAGTTTCACATGATGAACTGTTGACTAACAAACAAATGAGCGCTCACTTATTAATTTGGTAGCCTGATGAGTTGGGAGTTTGTAACATATATAAATTAATTGCATTATGCTTATTTTACACCGAAGACTAAGGAAACAATTGAACAAATACCAGGCAAGACATTCCTCTCTGTTTTTATTGTGTAAATTCTTTGGTTATAACCATGGATTTGCTTTTTAAAGCCCGTCTATTGTTATTGATAATTAGATATTATCCTCCAACGAAAATAGACGGCTTCACTGTTGATATATATGAAAATCACAAACATCCATAGAGTTATAAAATCATTAACAAGGAGAGTGGAGTAACTAGTTTTACTTCATAATTCTTCAATTGTTTCATCCACGCTTTACCAAACAATTTATTACTGGAATATTATTATATATAATATCGAATGAGTATTATTCCAGGATAATGGGAAAAATTGACTCTACAGGTCTATTTATAAAACAGAAATACTGAATATATCCAATTTCACAAAAATATATACACCTCCTTTAAAATATTCATATCCTATCTTTATCATATCCAATGGTTAAAATAAAGGCGTATGCACAAAACAAAAATCAAAGTAATCGGTCAAAAGTAGGAGGAATCAAAACTAACAAGAGAATAAATGGAAAACAAATAGACAAATAAAAAAGTAAATGAACAGATAAAATACATAAAATAATAGATCTTTGCGCCTCCCGAATCATAGATCTAATAATAGATAGAAAGTTCTATAAAGTCGTTAGGGTGAGCACACAGCTTAGTATCAATTTCTTAATTTGATACTGTTGTCTACTACCCAGAATTAGTTATCAAAGAGTTTTAGGCTACCAATTGATTTATTAGCAGGCTCCAAGTAACAGTATTTACGATGTTTACCAACTCTCACAAGCGTACAGATATATAAATTTTCCCTGGAAAATGAATCTATCTATCGATCTATCTATTTATCATCATCATTATTAATAATGTTATTATCATTGAGTGAGAGAGAGCAGTGCATGCCATTAAAAGTGACACTGGGGTAAAGTGTATGAATCCCAGTATACCCGTCTGATAAGGGTACGCCAGGCACATGCATCTCAATCATATGTGCATGACATGGTGATCTCATTTCATGACCTTGAGTTAAAAGAAACTCATAATTTCAAAAGAAATTATGAGTTTGTTTTAAAATTTGAGATTACATAATCAGTATTTTACGTAGGATATGGGCAGTACCCATGAGCACTATCTTCTGAATTTCTGCCATTTTGGGGTTACCTGGTATCTGAGCTGGGTAGCAATCAGCTCCTTTTGCTTACATTCCTAGGGCACCTATCACAACAAGTATTGCTTTAGTCTTTAGGTTTCACATTTTGCTAATTTCCATTTCAAGATCCTTATACTTGCTCAGTTTTTAGTAGGTCATGACAGATGCGTTTATATCGATTGGGACAGTCATATCAATGAGGAGGCATGATTTTTATCTGAAGACTTTCAATATAATGTCTGGCCTATTTGCATCTATCTTTCTGTGAATTTGACTGGTGAATTTCTAGAGGAGTGAGATGTGATCATTTTCAAGCACTGGAGGTGGTTTGTGTTCCCACCAGTTTTTTATCATTGTTAATGGCCTCTGGCTTAAAATCTGAAGCAGAAGGGTTTATCATATCAGCTCAAGATCAATGCCTACCTACAAAGAATTACCAGGTTAACATATTAAAGAACAGCAGTAGCCTAACATGTCTATTATGCCTGTTGAGATATTCTGTAGGCGCAAGAAGACTGCACATGGAGACAACATGATCAATGCTTTCATTTTGCTGTTGACATACACGACATGTTGGGAAGCTACCGTTCTTTAATATGTTAGCCTGGTAATTTCTTGTACGTCGGCATTGATCTTGGGCTGCTGTAGCAAAGCAAAACAATGTACAATGGTACTACGTCGGGGCATTATTATTATTACTATTATTATTATTATTATTATTATTATTTCATCATCATCATCATCATTATCATCATCATCAACATCATCATTATTATATCATTATATTATATTATTATATTATATTATATTATTATTATTATTATTATTATTATTATTACTATTATTATTATTATATTATTATTATTATTATTATTATTATTATTATTTTCATCATCATCATCATCATCACCATCATCATCATCATCATCATCATCATCATTATCATTAATATTATCATTATTATTATTATTATTTTATTTTATCATTATTATTATTATTATAAAATTGGTTATTCTCATCGCTACTCATTTTAACGATCATTTGCATTATTAGTTCTACAATTATCCTTTGTTGCCTTTACTGTTCCTATAGTTATTATTATCGATGTTATTATTATTATTATTATTATTATTATTATTGGTCTTTGTTACTAGTTTCATTGTTATTATTGTTGCTAATATTGTAAATCTTATACACGCTAGTATAACCATTTATCCCACTCTAAGTATATAGCTAGCTAAAAGAAAACTAATTATCAAACATTCGGAAATTGCTTCGAGATATAATCATGAGAACAGTTAATTGTTGTAATAACATCTCATATTAATCTCGGAAAATTTCAATGCATTTTAAAATAAGATTTGGAATGTAATATAGTATATGCATGAATATTGTGTTTTATAAAAAGATATGAAATTGTAGCTTTCGTACAAGTATATTTGATTCATATTAACTCTTATGTAGAACTATATGTACCTCTTTGTGTGTGCATATATAAATATCTTTATATGGATGGTAGTGTGCATAAGTGAGTATCGTTATATGTGCACCAGTCCATATAAAAGTATGCGTGTCTTTGCTCTGGAACTTATATAAGGATGTGAGTATATGAGTGAATTGTATATATATATATATATATATATATATATATATGTGTGTGTGTGACTATCTATGTATAATGTATTATTTTATAAATATTTGAGAAATTTAATTTAGTTATTACAAGTTATTACTAATATTTACTAATAATAATAATGGTTATTATTATTAATATTATTATCGTTATTGTTATTATTGTTATTATTATTATTATTGTTGTTGTTGTTCTTATCATTAATTTTAATGATCAGTAGTCTTATCACGTGCTTTCTCTCTACTACCGAGCGTAGCACTGTGTACCTTGGGTATAGGGATGGGGGATAGTGGTTTGTTATGATGCTCTTATCCTTACTGTATTGAAAGGTTTTAGGTAGGATGTGAGCGGTGCCTTGTAGTGCTATTTTCTGTATGTTATATATACCTGTTAGTCCTGGTGTTTTTGTTATGTATGTGTCTCAATATTTCTCTTCTCACACCTAATGCGTGCGCCTACTAGGTTAGGAATTGTTTCTATTTTTAGACTCTACATTCGGGTTACCGCTATTTCCAAGTCTTTGTATTTGGAAGCCTCTCCGTATTACTATTATTATTATTATTATTATTATTATTATTTTTTTTTTTTTTTTTATTGAGTGAGAGAGCAGTGCATGCCATCAAAGTGACACTGGGGTAAAATATACGAATCCCAGTATACCCATCATGACTACCCGTCTGATAAGGGACATGCATCACAACCATATGTGCGCGACATGGTAAACTCATATCAAGATAAACAGCAAATGGCCTTGCAGGTGGGGCCCAGTTAGAATTTTCTTCTGGTCGAGTAACCCATCCTGCTCAAAAGGTCCCTGAAGAAGGGTTATTTAAGGATGTTGAACGAAACACCCATGCTTCCAGAGGTGAATTATCCAAACCCCAAAGAATCCCTCTCAACACATGGCTATGATAGTCCCCCACTACTTCTGCTCATGATCAGAGATGTACATATCGTCAGCCACTAAGGGACAAGCTCAACTGGTTAATGTCAAGCAACTGATAAGTAAATCTGTGGTATTGAGCAGAATATTTACTTTAGCCCATCTTTTATACCACGACAAAACAATGTACATGATAACACTTCCTATCAGTTAAGATCAGAAGGCATGAGAGCCACTGCCTTGTACTCCATCAGGGCATTTATTATTATTATTATTATTATTATTATTATTATTATTATTGTTATTATTATTATTATTATTATTATTATTATTATTATTATTATTATTATTATTATTATTATTATTATCATTATTATTATTATTCAGTAGTCTTATTTTTATAAACTGCTTTCACTGCACTACTGAGCGCAGTTTTTGTGCCTTAGGTATCTGCTGTGATTTTATGTGATGCGCTTATGATTACTGAATTGAAAGTGTTTTACATAGGGTGTGTGCAGTGCCTAGTAGTGCTATTTTCTGTATATTATATATACTTGTTAGTCCTGATGTTTTTGTTATGTATTTGTCTGAGTAATTTTTTATCATACCTAATGCACCCACTATGATAGGAATTATTTCTGTTTTTAGACTCTACATTCGAGCTACCTCCTTTTCTGGGCCTTTGTATTTTGGAGGCTTCTCCATTTCTTTTAGAGAAACGTTTTAGAGAAACTGTTGGTATTGATACATCAATAAGAAAGCACTTTTGTTTCTTCATCGTCTCTAATAACTATATCTGGTGTATTGGTCTTAATTTCTTTATCTGTGTGTATTGGCATGTTTTTGGTAATTTCTGATGGAGATGCTTTGGTCTTGTGCTGCAATTAAAAATCCTTCACTCTCTGCTTTGAGTCCTGAGCTTCTCAACTATTGTTGGGATTTTGTTTTATCTATTTCTTTTGCGTCTAGTTGCTGTTCTAGTTTTAGTTTGGATTTCATTTGTTTTACAGCTTTTGTTGTTTCTTCTTTTTCTTCATAGTTGTTAGGTAGTATTGCTTCTTGTTTGTATTTGTCAGCTTCCTTAATGACTGAAAACAGCCTCTTGTTTTTGTTCGTGTTTTGTGGCCATTTGTATTAGTTTTTCTTGCTTCTGAAGTAGGTATTTTTGCAGTCCTATGATGGTTAATTTGTAATAGTTTTATAGCTGTATAAGGCCTCTACCACCTTCTATCGTTGTATATATAACCCTTCTATGTTAGATTTTGGGTGGTGCATCCTAAATCCTGTCATTATTTTTCTTGTTTTCCTATCTATTTTGATTAGTACCTTTAGGTTCCAGTTAAGTATATTGTAGCTGTAACTTATAACTGGGACGGCTAGATTGTTGATACCTATTATCTTGTTTTTCGCATTGAGCTCTGTTTTCAATATTAATCTAACTCGTCTATAGTATTCTTTTTTATATTCTCTTTCATTTGTGCGTGTTGTATCATATCTAGTTCATTAATTCCTAAATATTTGTATATCTGGCTTTGGTGTTATTCTGTTACTTCATTTGCTTTATCTAGTGTGATGTTGCTACTCTTAACTAGTTTTCTTCTTTTCAAGGTTGCTTTGGCTCATTTTGCTAAGACAAATTTCATGTTTACTTCTTTGGTAAATGTTTACTTCTTTGATAAATGTACAGTGTGTAGTAATGTTTCCAGCTGTTTATCATTTGTAGCGTATAGATTTAGGTCATCCATATATAAGTGGCTGAATGCTTTGCCGTAACAGTTGTATCCGTATCCAATTCTGTTTAGCATGTCAGATAAAAGTATCATTGCCAAGCAGGAAAGGAGTGGAGAGAGCGTGTCTCCCTGGAATATATCTCTTTTAATGGGGATGGCTTTGGTTTTTATCAATCCCTCTTTTGTTTGTGCGCTCTAGCACTGTCTAGACTGTTTTATATATTTTATGATTATCTGTGTTA
This sequence comes from Octopus sinensis, assembly GCF_006345805.1. NCBI lineage: Eukaryota > Metazoa > Mollusca > Cephalopoda > Octopoda > Octopodidae > Octopus > Octopus sinensis. The sequence continues at coordinate 57,448,635 of NC_042998.1, read as the reverse complement.
CCTTGTTCGTGGCTAGTGTTTCTAGGATCTACGTGTAGGGAATACTATCAAAAGCCTTTCGGTAATCGATCTAGGCCATACTTAAGTTCTTCTTCCTGCGGCTGTCTTCAGTTATGGCTTTGTTGATCATTACTATATCTTTACAGCTGTATGAACCCTTGCAGCATCCTTTCTGCTCTTCTGGAAATAGGTTGTTTTCTTCCAGATGCTTGCAGTTCTCTGTGCTATTATTGGAGTAAAGGCTTTGTAAATTATAGGAAGACGAGTTATTGGTCTGTAGTTTTGTGGGTTTTCCGTTTCAGTGGATTTGGGAATTAAGATAGTTTTCCCTTTCATGAGCCATTCAGGCATTGTCTCTGACTCTGCTAGTTTGTCATTAAATTTCTTAGCCAGCTTTTTGCGTGTTTCCGTCAGATATTTTAACCAGTAGTTAGGGATCTTGTCGGTGCCCGGGTGTCTTCCAGTTGCTTAGATTTAGCAGTGCCTGGGTGACCTCTTTAGTTGTTATAGGGGTCCAGAGTTGTTTAGGTGCTAAGTTCGTTGTTTTCATAGCCCTTTTCTGAGGTTGTTCCTTCACCGACCATGTTTCTTTCCAAAATTCATCCACTTCTGCCGTTGGTGCTGCATTGATGTCTATTTCATTTTTGCCAAGTTCTTGGTAGAATCTTTTGGGGTTGGAGTTGAACTGTTTGCTTTCTTCTAAAAAACCTTGGCGTTTCTCATACAGGCAGATCTTTTGTGCTTTGGCAAGGATATCTTGCTTTAGCTGTTCTTTTACCTCAGGTAAACCATTTGCTGTAATGTTGTATTTGCACAATATTTCTGTTCTCTTCTTGTTGCTTAGTAGTGTTGATTGTCTACTAGTTTCTTTGAGGATTGACAGATCCTTTCTCTTGTTTTCTATTTTTCTGGATATTATTTATCCACAGGGTTTGTTTGGGTGGTGGTACTCCTGTTTGGATTGGTTTGAGGGAGCATCCAGCTTCTTTTGTGGCCACAGTGACTGTTGCATATATTATGTCATTTAGCCCAGTGATATTGCCATTTTTCCCTGTGGCTATTAGTTCTGTGACGGCCAGGTGTATGATATTTATAATTGATGTGGTTTTAGGATCAATCCTAATGTTTGGGAGGTACAATTGGTGGTCCACACTGAGATCTGTGGCTTTCAGGTCTTTGTTTATGCTCATTTTTAGAGTATTATAATCATTAGGTTCACCATCACTATTTCCGGTTTTTAGATTTGTTTCGCTCTTCTTCTCGTTCATATGTTTGTCTGTGGTGTTCTGGGTTGGTGCTTTTTGCTCATCATTATACATTCCTACGGTCTGATTTGTTGTCTTTCGTTGTTTACTTCGCTTTTGTTGGAAAAGTTACGTCTGTCGTCGAGTTTTACTGTTTCAGTGCTTATGATATTATTTGCTGTGTGGTTACTATCTACATTTTCCTGATGTATTTTTCGTTTTAAGTGTTCAATTTCTATTTCTGATTTTTTTTTTTGAGAATATATCTTTGTATGTTAACTAGTTTATTAGGGTTCATTGCTGTATCCAAGTCTTTATTTAGGTTATTTTTCTTCCAGATTTTATATGAATATGTTACGGTGTTTTCGTTCTTTGGGTAGAGCACTGTTGTAAAATAAGCGGTTCGGATTGAAATATATTCTTCACGTGTCCATTTATGCGTTTTTGATCTTATTTGCGGGACATGAGGAATAACGTCCGGCCCTTTATTTTGACGGTTGTCATTTTCGTAGGGTACCTGTCCGTTTATTTCTGCTGTTAAATTATTTTGCACGTTTAGTTTTTCGTACTTTTTGTGTAACAAGCTTAAAGTACGTACTTCCCGATTGTTACTTTTGGGTTGAATAATACCGGTATTATTTCATTTACTTTTAATTTTTTTGTACATGGGGTTTGGGGATGGAGATGGTCTGGTGTTGTTTGGATCGTAATGTGGCGAGCGTGTTTACAAGTGCTGTGCATGCAGTGGAGATGATATACAGTTAAAATACATAATTACATTTGGAAAATAGAAATACATTTCAATGAGTATTCCTTACTCGCATATAGTCCCACACTTTGTCAGCTTCTTTAGCTCCATGTGATGTCTATATTCCCGATGATTTTGCTTAGATTTCGCAGCAGTGTTTTATCACTCTTGCATGTTAAACATCCCGAGTTTATTTCTGTTATTATTATTATTATTATTATTATTATTATTATTATTATTATTATTATCATTCGGTGAGGGAGCAATGCATGTCATCAAAGTGACACTGGGGTAAAATATACGAAGCCCAATATACCCATCATGACTACCCGTCTGATAAGGGTACACCAGGCGAATGCATCACAACTATATGTGTGCGACACGGTAATCTCATATTATGATAAATAGCACAAGACCTTGCAGGTGGGGCCCAGTTAGAATTTTCTACTGGTCGAGTAACCCATCCCGCTCAAAAGGTCCTTGAATAAGGGTTGTTTAAGGATGTTGAACGAAACACCCATGTTTCCAAAGGTGAATTATCCAAACCCCAAAGAATCCCTCTCAACACATGGCTATGATGCTCCCCAACTACTTCTGCTCATGATCAGAGATGCACATATCGTCAGCCACTAAGGGACATGCTCAACTGGTTATGGTCAAACAACTGACAAGCAAATCTGTGGTATTGAGCAGAATATTTGCTGTAGCCCATCTTTTATACCAAGACAAAACAATGTACATGATAACACTTCCAATCAGTTAAGATCAGAAGCCATGAGAGCCACTGCCTGGTACTGCATCAGGGCATTTATTATTATTATTATTATTATTATTATTATTATTATTATTATTATTATTATTATTATTATTTGTAGTAGTAGTAGTAGTAGTATATATGAATGCGTGAGAAATGGCTTCTTTGCCTATTCTACATCATTTTAATTAGTTTATTACTTCTAAGAATATATCTTAACAAAAAATAACTGACTTTATTTGCCTAAAAAATGTATATATATATTTATGTATATATTTATATTTATATATACATACATAAATATATGTTTGTGTGTGAGTGTGTACCCCTACTCTCTTTCTCTTTTCTTTCTTCTCTCTTCTCTCATACTCACCTTCCCCTTCCCCCTTCATCGTCAACCCTCCCACATAAGCCCACACTACCCCTACACATTGCTACCCCACCTCCCCTATCCTTCCCATCCCACCCATCCCATCCCTTATACCCTCTCCCACATACCCCACATAGCTCCCACATCTACCCCCACCCGTGCTTTCCCCAATCTCGCCTCCCCCACCATCACACCACATCACACTGCACCATACCACCACATCACACTGCACCATACCACACTACACATCACATTACAACACACCACTATGCACACACCAGCATTGACCAATTCCCATCCCCACATTTTCACACTTACACATACACACACGCACACGTCAAGATCACCAGCCCTCATTCACAGGCACATAGTACTCTCTTACACACACGCGCACATTCGTTTGGGGATTACTACTACTTTGTTATCTCCCCTACTTCTTAACTCTTCTGTGTGACCCTTCTGTCCGGCATTCGCCATGATAGATCGGTAGCCACTACACACATTTTTTTATCTCTCCTTGTTTCTTTGTGTGTTCCTTTCTGTGGAAGAGCGTAGGCTCGAAACGTTAAAGATTTTTCAGTTCTCGGGCGTTATACTAATACATCTGTTTATTTGCTACACCACATGTGTTCGTCTTTTGCTTTTTTCGTGAATTCTCCCTATATATATATGTATGTGTGTGTGTGTGTGCGTGTGTGCGTGTGCTGTGTGTCTGTGTGTCTGTGCGTATCTGTGTGTTTTAGTTGGTAGGGGTTCATCGTAAATATTCTTACTAGTAGCCTGCTAGTAAATCAATTGGTAGCATAAAACTCAATAAAATCTGAGTAACAATCCGCAGTATCGAATTGTTGGATAGATACTAACCTGTGCACTTAGCTACCCCAATGAGTTTAGGAAGGACTATCTATTAGTAGATGTATTATTCTGGAAACACAAAGCTTTATTTTATCAGCTCTTTTACTCTTTTTACTTTATTTATATAACGATGCCTTTTCGTTCACGTAAAATGAGTTACCATCGTCGAATCCATGTAATGATAATGACTATAAATATATTATTAATAACGACAGACTACAACTGTGGTAAATGTAATAATAATGATAACGGTTATAATTATTTGGGATCACATGTAAAGCTTATGATGCTTATAATAACTTATAGGAACCTGGTAATGCTAGTACCGGCGGAGTAGCTAACACTGTAAGTATTATATTGAATATGGTTATGTACAGCATTAGAGTAAATATCATATACGGAATGATACTACTATCCCAGCGTCATCTAAAATAAGTAATTGTCAGAATAAATTTCAATGCGCGCCAGATAATATATCTGATCAAAAATATTGTGTTCAAACTCAACGTTAAATCTAACCTACATACATTTGCCTTCGTGAGTTCTACTTTTTTTCAAACTGAGAATATATGATCATCTTCACACATTTAGAGGGAGAGATAAAGCAAGAGCAACACCACTCCCTGCGAACATTTGAGAGTTAAAGGACAAAAAAATTGAATTCTATTTGACATGAAGCATTGTGAGACGCACTAAGCCTTTTGTTAATGACAGATGTGGTTATAATCCCTGCTGTGTGGAATTGTTACAACTCATAAGATGCACATGGGAGGTTATTAGTACATCGGATGTATTAAGGAACAAATGCCCGCATTCTATACTAAAAACGTTCCTCTAGCTCTTTCCTGAACGTTGTACACGTACCTATTGACCTATAGTATAGACATGAATCACTAGTACACATTACACATTAGATTAATCACTCGTAATAAAGTTCTTGAATTATTTTTATGTAGTATTGTGTACCTTAATATCATTACCGTTGTAACAGAACATATTCGAACTGTCTTTGCATATCCTAGTTCTAACAAAAAATATTGATGACTATAAAACCTGTTTCATATTAAATTTACTTTTAGCATTTGCACATGTTTATAATAACAGCATCACACTCGCTAATCGTAATGCGTTATAGTCCCATAAACTCTTAACACTGATTAGTGTCATGATCTTCATAATTCTTATAGTTCTAAGAAACTTTTTTAACATTCCATTATGTAACTCGATACAATTTGAAATCATTAGGTGGCCATCTTCTGGACCTCTATGTTTTGAATTGGTTACTATATTCTAAATAATATTGCAGCAATTTAGGTTAACGTGTTTCTGCTTATTCAACTGATGATTAATTCTTCCCTTTCTTAAGATCTGACCTTTGAACCCATTGATTTTCGGCAAATAATTAATTGATACCTACATATTTCGTTACTCTACAAACATATATTCATAATCTGTTGTGTCTGGGGAGAGTCATTTTCTTTTTGTGCCTTATAATATAACACACTCACCGGTAAAATTTCCACTTATTTCTTATTTTTATTTTCCTAAAATTTTCGTTGCATCTTGCAACCTTTTCAATAGTCTTGACTCTGTCCCTATTGAAAAGGTTGCAAGACGCAACGAAAATTTTAGGAAAATAAAAGTAAGAAAAGAAGTGGAAATTTTACCGCTGAGTGTGTTACATTACAAGACACAAAAAGAAAATGACTCTCCCCAGACACAACAGAATATGCTTTAACACACGAACTCATATAAAGAATCTTGCAAACCAAATCCAAAAACGAAATATATTCATAAACTGATACCTTTAAATTAACACGGTGTATTATATATACAAATTTCAATATTTTAGAGCGCATACTTGTTTCTTTATTCCGAGCAGTCTTGCGATCATTGTGTGGATTAATCCTCTCTATTTTAAATCTCCATTTCATTAATCTTATTTTGTTCAATTTCTTTTTAATTTCTATCTATCCTTTTCTTCCTTCTCCCCATTTCTCTCATGATTAATTACATCAATGAATAACTAATAACGACTTTAAAATAATATAGTGCAATAAATGGTTTACATCCGATATTGTCGGTGATTGCCTTCCAGCTTGTTTCGGAAGAGGTAAATGTTTCCTTGGCGCCTAATTTCTGCTGTATACGGATACGTTCTGCCTCAACTGGCTTTTGTGGACAAGGTTGCTAAGTTTAATGACTTCTTAAGATCCTTAATGCCTCTAATTGTCTTTCTATTTACGACTATATTCCACTATCTAATCCTTGTGACTAATAGCTTGGAAACACCCTCGCCTCAAACTTAAATGTTGGTATACTGATTAGAAATTTCACTTGTTGGCAATCCGTTAATTAATCAAGTTATTGCTTCCTTCTCTGCCTGGTGAGTTGGGAGTCTAATTGTATTACGCTTACGTCATAATAAAACGACTAATGAGTCAAAGAACCTGTTCCTCTGACATGTGAGTGTGTGTAAGAGTGTGTGTGTGTGTGTGTGTGTGTGTGTGTGTGAGACCTTTCGATTTTTCTTTGTTGTCGAGGCCGACATATATATTTCTATTCATAAATTTCTTCTTAATAATATCAGATTATATTTTTGTTTATTTTCCGAAATATGTTATCGACATGCATTTGCTTTGACCTGCATCATTTACAATGTGTTCGGGCTAAATTGGATGGCTTTTTTGTCACCTTTTCTCAGAAACAGCTTCATGTATTGGTGAACAGCCAATATCTTTGGAAAGCATAAATATTAAATTTAGCTGGGATGGAGCGCTAGAATCCATCTGAATGTTGGTAAAGAGTTGGTTGATAATTATTTGCGGGTATCAAAATGCTGGTATTATGGTTGCTGCTCAATGCTGTGAACATTGTAAAGGATGTAAGACGTGACATTAGCAACTGCAATAGGGACTACGACTCTGTGGCCAGCAGGAAGGGACACATCAGGCGTCCTGACATCGCCCGCGCGCGTGATTCATTCATCAAATGCAGGACAAGGTGATAGAAAATCGGAGCAAATAAATGAATGCTTGGGCGAGAGAGATGGATGTTTCAGTCACCATCATGAAACTGGCTCCGAATGAGGAACATCGCTAGCACTTGTACAAGATGCTCAAGAGACAAATTGTAACAACTAAGGTCAAGTTGTGAGGATGCTGGAGACAGTGATCAATCCCTGGTTGGAAACGGTTGCTGCCGAAAGGTCATATGTGCAGCAACAGGATTTGGCTCCTTGCCACATCTCCGGAAAGTGTCAGAAGTGGTGGTCGGAGAATTTCTACGAATTCACCATTCCGAATTTCTGGCATCCTAGCTCCCCCGATTGTGATTCGATGGATTGCTATATGCTACGCCAAAGGCCGAGCTGGTGGCCGAGCTCAAGGATGTCTTAGAAGATCTTCCTATGGACATAGTGAAAAACACATGCGTGTGACTCTGCAGTTTTCTTGAAACCGTAGTGGTAGCTGTACTATTAAAAAGGTATGAAACAATTTATTTTTAAAGATGATCTTGTCATCAGTTAATTAAGTAATACTGGGGAGAAATGAAAACAAAAATCTATAATAACCTTTTAATTATTTACTTCAGTCATTCGACTCAATCAATTACACTGTGTAACAAAATGTTCATTTTCTGTTTTTGTTTTTGGTCAGTAAGTGCTATTTACTATTTGCTTCTATCAAGAAATAAACGAAGGGAAATGGCCACTATTTCCTTCGAACTTAGCTTTTCTGAAGTAGACATCAATGTTTTGAAAATGACCTATTTTCCACTACATTTCAAACAGATTCACCGTTGAGTTGCTGAAAGAAAAATATCTTCAGGCAAATATTCTTCTCAATACCAGAGATTTGCTTGTCAGTTGCTTAACCGTAACCACGTGAGCATAACCCTTTGTGGCTGACAATATATGTATCTCTGATCATGGACAAGAGCAGAGTGGGAACATCATAGCTATGCGTTTAGATGTATTTTTTATGATTTGAATAATTGTAACATAATCAAAGTTTGAAGGAAATATTAGCCATTTTTCATACTTCCTAAGTGTAATCAAATAGGGATTAACAGTTGCTACCAAAGGACAAAAATCGTGTTGCACAGCGCCATTTTTGTACATTCCCTATTTTATCAGGTCATCCCATAAGTTCTGTCCGAATTTTGAATAAAGAAAGCAAGTGATCAAATGTTATACTTAATTGAAATTCAGTCATCAACGTACTTTCTCTGATTAAATATGACTTCCTTCCATTTATTTACAAGCTTTTTAATCCCATCAATATAAAATTCTTTTGATTTCAAAGCGAAGACCTCTGAAATGACAGTTTCGACCTCCTCCTGGCTTGCGAAAGTTATGTCCCCCAAATGATTCTCTAAACTACGAAACAAATGGTAGTCTGAAGGAGCAAGGTCGGGAGAATAAGGTGGATGAGGATTTTTTTCCCAACCAAGCTCTTCGATCTTCTGTGATGTGATCTTTGCAGTGTGGGGTCGCGCATTGTCCTGATGAAACATTACTCCTTTTCGGGTCACTAAAGCGGGTCTTTTTTTCTTCAAAGCTTAGTTCAGATGCTCTAATTGCTGACAGTAGACTTCAGCATTGCTGCATTAGGTGGTAACAATGCAGAATGAATTACTCCTTTGCATTTCCACCAGATACAGAGAAGAACGCTTTTTCCCATGAATTTCCATTCTCGGTTGTGGTTGAGCTTTTTTACCTTTTGCCACGTTTAGCATTTCGATAGAAGATCCATTTTTCGTCAAAACTCTATCCAAAAAGGGTAAAATAAGTTCGCGAGAATGGAGAGAATAGCAGATGTCAACTCGGGATTTGCGGTTGCTTTCGGACACTTCATGAGGCACCCATTTCCCAAGTTTAGGAACCTTTCCAAGTTGTTGAAGATGACGATGAACAAAGGCATGGTTTGAACTAAGCTTTATTGCCAATTCTTCAAATGATAATGCAGGATTTTCTTCAAGTAATGCCTCAAGGAGCTTATCATCAAACTCAACTGGACATCCTGTTCGATCTTCATCCTCAAGGCTGAAATCTCCACTTCTGAATTTTGCAAACCATCTTCTGCAACTTCTTTCATTCAAGCATTCTTTCCCATAAACTGAGTGTATGTTTCGAGTTGCTTCGACTGCAGAGTTTCCTTTTTTTTGTACTCATAAAGCATTATGTGCCTTAAATGCTCTTTGGATACTTCCATGTTAGAAAGGGTTTAATCAAAGAAATTTAATTGTATTATTGTGTAAAATAATATTTGATTAGTTTAAATGTACTCAAATGCATAAAAATAGTTTTTAATTCCATTAGATATTCTAAAATACTATTAAATTTCATTCAATTTTTAAAAAAAACGTTAAATCGGACAGAACTTATGGGATGACCTGATAGTTGGTTCTGTTGTTAAAAAATGCGCTTTGCAACCACTTATACGTGTGTGTGCGTATGCGTGTGTGTGTGAATGTGTGTCTGCGTGCGTGCGTGCGTGTGTTTGTGTGTACGTGCGCGCGACCGTGTATGTGTGCGCTCATTCTCCATACTCGCTTGTGAACTAGTGTTCGTTTGTGTACGTGTCGGTTCTAAGTACATAAAATACACACACACACATATGTATATATATATGTGTGTGTGTGCGAGTGTATATACAAAGCTATATATATATATATATATATATATATATATGCTGAAAGAGA